>NC_091282.1:1126578722-1126879722 GCF_032444005.1 Ranitomeya imitator | reverse complement strand
ATTCTGTCTTCAGCAGCAAAGCATTTAGGAGGAAGGAGGAAAGATTCCGGGATCTGCCAGCATAGCAAGAAGATTAGCAGGATGGTGTGATAATCACGGAGAATGCCGGTCCAGCTGGTGAAAAACAGCCACATGGAGGAAGAAGGGGAAGGATCATCTCGGCACTCGCATCCTGATTAAAATGTTACCATTCCTCCAGTAAAGCATTTAGTAATTCCTCTTGATGTCCAGTTAGGGATCATCCTTCCTTCGAGTATCTTTAGGCATTTGTAAATTTTACCAAAAATATTTTCAGGAAACCAAATCCTCACAAACAATTTATATATTTTATCTGATCCTGACAATTTTATTAGGATCTACTGGCCATAAAAATAATAATACTCTTTTTTCATATAGCACCAACATATTCTGCAGAGCTTTGAAATTCAACAGTTCATATACAATAGTCATTGGAAAGTTAACGATAATAAAATAATTAATGCACAGATATTGACAACCCTGTCCATAGGATCTTACAATTTACAATGCGGTGGGGGTGACAAAATACAGGTGCTTATTTACAATGATGTGTAAGCCATCTTGAGGAAGTGGGGATAGATAAGGCCTCCATGAGCTAGTCACCAGCCAATATTTTTTGTGCTTTTGGGAGTGATGGAGTTGGATAGAGGGTTATGATCAGAGTAGAGAATGGACTATATATAAAAGGACTTCGATTAAGGAATGTGATAGGCCGCCTTAAACAGATGTTTTTAGGGAGCACCTAAAACTGTGTAAGTTGTGTTTAGTCATAATTTCTTGGGGTAGAGCATTCCAGAGGATTGGTGCAACTTGGGAGAAGTCTTGGAGTCGGGAGTGGGATGCACAGATTAGTGCGAATGTTAGTCGAAGGTCGCTTGCGGAGTGTAACGAGAGGGTAGGATGATAAACAGAAATAAGGGAGGAGATGTAGTTGGTGTACCGTACTGTGGAGAGCTTTGTGGGTGAGAGAAAGCAGTTTAAATTGGATCCTATAATGTATGGGCAGCCAGTGCAATGACTGGCGCAGAGCGGAGGCATCCGAGTAATATCGAGTAGGGTTTTCACATATAGAAGTTAATATCAGTACAGTTGATTTGATGTCATCATTTGCACACAGAGATATTCTTGGACATTACTATATATGCATCAAAAGCATGATAATAATAAATGTCATAGAATAAAAAAATAACATATACACTGTGCATAAAAATCATTGCTACAACCAACATACTGGATTATACAAGGTTCATTGTGGAAATCAATAGCTAGAGTTTTCCAACTGCAAACACATAGCACAAAACAACTAGATAATGTTTACACTCGGCTGCATCACTATATTCAAACTGTGTCCAAAATACATTTTTACGATACCTTACCGCTAGATTTGAGCAAAAAGATTTTCACTACCCATCCAGTCCGGTCTTCCATGGAAGCTGGAGCAGGGCAGACTTCACTTCTGTGACCAGCATCAGCTCAAAGTCCTGTGCGCCTCCAATGTTTACTAGGTCTTTGATGTTGTGTGAAACAGAGTGACTAATTGTTACACACCTGTCCTGGGTATTTCAAGCTCCTTTTCCTTCCTCTGGGTCAAGTGCCCTCTTCTGTGTTCCACATCAGGTTTTGCAAGTTACCCAGAGTGGATCAATTACATCAGAGCTATTTAACCCCTTCACGCCGCAGCCATTTTTCGTTTTTGCGTTTTCGTTTTTCGCTTCCCTCCTTCCCAGAGCCATAACTTTTTAAATTTTCCGTCAATATGAGCATGTGAGGGCTTATTTTTTGCGGGACGAGTTATACTTTTGAACAACACCATTGGTTTTTACCATGTCTTGTACGAGAAAATGGGAAAAAAATTTCAAGTGCGGTGAAATTGCAAAAAAAGTGCAATCCCACACTTGTTTTTTGTTTGACTTTTTTGCTAACTTCACTAAATGCTAAAACTGACCTGGCCATTATGATTCTCCAGGTCATTACAAGTTCATAGACACCAAACATGTCTAGGTTATTTTTTATCTAAATGGTAAAAAAAATGCAAAACTTTGCTAAAAAAAACAAATGCGCCATTTTCCGATACCCGTAGTGTCTCAATTTTTCGGGATCTGGGGTCAGGTGAGGACTTATTTTTTGCGCGCCAAGCTGGCTTTTTTAATGATACCACTTTTGAGCAGACACATTCTTTTGATCGCCCGTTATTGCAATTTAATGCAATGTTGCGGCGACCAAAAAACTTTATTCTGGCGTTTTTAATTTTTTTCTCGCTACGCTGAGGTTAATGCTTTTCTTTTATTGATAGATCGGGCGATTCTGAAAGCGGCAATACCAAATATGTGTATGTTTGATTTTTTTTTATTTCTTTATTTTGGATGTGGCGAAAGGAGGGTGATTTAAACTTTTATACTTTTTTTATTTTTTTCATATTTTTTAAAACTTTTTTTTAACTTTTGCCATGCTTCAATAGCCTCCATGGGAAGCTAGAAGCTGGCATAGCCTGATCGGCTCTGCTACATAGCAGAGATCATCAGATCGCTCCTATGTAGCTTAGTTACAGGCTTACAGCAAAAAAAGGGAACAGCACAACACTTCTACTTATCTTCGGGTGCAAGGCCCCAGGCAACCAGTCCAACGATTGCACCAAGTTTATGAAAGCTCAAAAAAAGAGGCAGCACTCCATTTCTTCTGTGAAAATGTGGAAGATTTAATCAACCCACTTGTCTGGGCGATGTTTCGGCTCCATCTGAGCCTTTCTCAAGCAGTGGGTATCTCTACTTAGTGCTTATTTATACGTGTCTCAACAATCAACAATTAGTCCCAATTACGATTTACATTAAATAAGGTGCATTTACAGAATAGTGCATTATACAGTACTTGGTTATAGCAACACAAAGTGCTCATGTATAAAGTGCTTGGTGCTTGTATGTATTAAAATATAACATCTCATTGCCCATCAGATTTTATAAACTTATTACTCCTTGTGATCGCTATATTAACAATTTCTTTACATCAATCATATTTCCACTTACCCCTGGGAGACATGTGGACTCATGGAGGACGCCATGTATGTTAGACGGCGTTCATTACAGCCCACTGCGCATGTCACAAGCGCATCATTGCCATGGAATACCTCAATCAATAATCCATCCACTTGTGAACACATCTAGATAGCCAAATAGCATATAGAGCATAATCAATAAATGAAAAAAGAAGAGGAAAAATATTACAAAATTATATAAAAAAACAAAAATTTTTTTTTGAAATAATATATGAAAAAATATGAAAATATATATATAATATATATAGTATCTTCATCCTCCACGATACTACATCTCTCCAAGGCAAGTATCTTCACAAAGATATACATCTGAAAGGCAAACAAAGGAGATTTATTTAAAGGAAACCTGTCACCCCAAAAATCACGGGTGAGGTAAGCCCACCAGCATCAGGGGCTTATCTACAGCATTCTATAATGCTGTAGATAAGCCCCCGATGTTACCTGAAAGAGGAGAAAAAGACGTTAGATTATACTCAACCAGTGGCGGTCCCGCTGCTGGTCCGGTCGGATGGGCGTCTCTGGTCCGCTGCGGCGCCTCCCATCTTCATTCCAAGACGTCCTCTTCTGATCTTCAGCCACGGCTCCGGCGCAGGCGTATTTTGTCTGCCCTGTTGAGGGCAGAGCAAAGTACTGCAGTACGCAGGCGCCGGGTCTCTCTGACCTTTCTGGCGCCTGCGCACTGCAGTACTTTGTTCTGCCCTTAACAGGGCAGACAAAGTACGCCTGCGCCGGAGCCGTGGCTGAAGATCAGAAGAGGACGTTTTGGAATGAAGATGGGAGGCGCCGCAGCGGACCAGAGACACCCATCCGACCGGACCAGCAACGGGACCGCCCCTGGGTGAGTATAATCTAACGTCTTTTCCTCCTCTTTCAGGTAACGATTTTCGGGGTGACAGGTTCCCTTTAAAAACATTAGGGTGTATAATGACTAAATAGTTTGTCATCAACTAATCCTCAATTATAAACATAGAACAAGGTCCGTACATACCCCTCTATAACACCGTATGAATTTTTAAAATCCGCATTTAATCCTTTTGGTTTAAGTGTTTTGAGCTCATAAATCCACTTAAGTTCCTTCTTTTTTAAAATTTGTTCTCTATCCCCTCCTCTCCTCAAATTTGGGACCACATCTATAATTTTGCACTTAAGCTCCTTTTCAGTGTGATTATATTCCACGAAATGTTTGGGGACTGGAAGATCCATTTTTTTCTTTCAAATCTTATAACGGTGTTGATTCATCCTAACCTTGAATGCACATGTCATCTCCCCAGTATACCAAAGATTACATGGACAGATCAAAAGATATATTACATGATCAGTATCACATGTCAGATATTCCTTTATGTCATAAATTTTACCGGTTTCTGGGTGCTCAAACGTAGAGCCCTTTATCATGTGAGTACAATTCACACAATTTAGGCAGGGAAAGCATCCTCTTTTCTTTTTGCCCGCTATTGTTGGTTGGGGATTCTTTTTCAAAGACCTGATATCAGATTTGACTAGATAGTCCCCTATGTTCCTACTTCTTTTATAAGAGTATAATGGTGGCATTACAAATTCATTTATTTCAGGGAGACATCTACCCAGCATTCCCCAGTGTTTTGTAATGATATCTCTCACCTCCTTACTCTCCTCTACATATGTTGTAACAAAAGGAACCCGATTGATCCGTTTTTTTATTGCCTATTTCCCTAGTAATTAATGTTCTCCTATCCCTCTTTATTACATCCTCCTTAACAGATTTCAGAAGTTTCTTAGGATACCCCCTACTTAAATTTCTTTATCAGCAATTTTAGCGCCACACCCACATCTTCCTCCGTTTTGATTATTCGCCGAACTCTCAACAACTGACTCAGTGGTAACGATCAGTGTTGAGCGACTTTTACTTTTATAGGATCGGGTCGGGTTTCACGAAACCCGACTTTTTCAAAAGTCGGGTCGAGTGAAATCGGCCGATCCTATAAAAAAGTCGGGGTCGGGGTCGGCCGAAACTCGAAACCCAATGCAGTGCATTGGGTTTCCAATGGTTCCCAGGGTCTGAAGGAGAAGAAACTCTCCTTCAGGCCCTGCGATCCATATTTAAGTGTAAAATAAAGAATTAAAATAAAAAATATCGCTATACTTACCCTCTGACGCGCCCTGGTACTAACCGGGAACCTTCTTTCCTTCGAATCAGTGCTTCCAGGACCTGCGGTGACGTCGTGGTGACGTCGCGGCTTGTGATTGGTCGCGCGACCGCCCATGTGACCACTCGCGTGACCAATCAGAAGCCGTGACGTCACCGCGACGTCACCGAAGGTCCTGGAAGCGCTGATTCGAAGGAAGGCTGCCGGAAAGAAGCACGGCGCGTCCGAGGGTGAGTATATTGGTATATACTCACCCTCGGACGCGCCGTGCTTCTGATTGGTCGCGCGAGCGGTCACATGGGCGGTCACGCGACCAATCACAAGCCGCGACGTCACCGCGACGTCACCGCAGGTCGTGGAAACGCTGATTCGAAGGAAGGAAGGTTCCCGGTTAGTACCAGGGCGCGTCAGAGGGTAAGTATAGCGATATTTTTTATTTTAATTCTTTATTTTACACTTAAATCTGAATTCCGATACCAATTCCCGATATCTTAAACATATCGGGAATCGGTATCGGAATTCTGATTCCAGATTCAGAAGATCGCCGACTTCATGGCCGACCCCACACAGGGGTCGGGTCGGGTTTCATGAAACCCGACTTTGCCAAAAGTCGGCGACTTCTGAAAATTGCCGACCCGTTTCGCTCAACCCTAGTAACGATTCCACCATCCTACGTGGATGTTGGCTGTCATATGTTAATAGATTGTTCCTATCAGTTTTTTTTGTTTTCAAATAAACTTTATTGAGTTTTACAATTAACGGGGCAGGAAGAAAATAGGTATAAGGGGAATGAGGGGGGAGGCGAGGGGAGGGGGAGGAAGGCTGTGTAGGCGGGGGGGAGAGAAGGGGAAGAAGAGGGGAGAGAAGACACATGTAGTGTGCGTCAACAGGTATTCACGATTGCCAAATAGCAATGATACATTTAAATGGTGAATAATCAAAATGCATGCAGTAACATACAAATGGTAGACAATCAAGCCAGTCAAACATAACTACAGTTTTTTTGACAAAAAATGTTGTAACAAATTAATTCTCCTTTTGTTGAACTAACACATCTAAGAACTGTATATCTACCGTTGAAGATACCAATGTGAATTTTATTGTCAGGTCTATGGTATTGAGATATTGATGAAAATCATCCAATATTATTAAAAATAATAATCATTTAAAGAAACAATCTTATGAGAATATCCTTTAAAGGTAAATCTTTCAGGTTAATAGTGGACCTGGACAATGGTGTGGCTATCTTATAGGTGTCGCAATTGCAACATTTTGATCCGGAGGGACCACTTTGGGGCATTGTGACCTTATGTGGCCCTCGGAGACAACCTGAGTAAGGTGCCATCTGGGGTGTCAGGATATGCCATTGCACCTTAAAAAGTCCATGTCACTTTGTACGGCGGTTCTACATCCAGCGACCCTCTATGGTGGATTACAGGTATGGCGTCACAGATGGGTGGGGAATGGCCTCATGATTTGGGGCATTTTATAAATAGGAGGCCATTTATGGGACAACACTGAGGACTTATCCTAAGCTACAGACACAGCTAGCCTTACCGGTTTTTGGGTGCCTAGCCACTGCGGGACCCATACTACACAGACTTATACGGACTTTGTTCCTGCAATTGTGCCCACTGGCAACTATGCATTTTGAAAAACTCCCCTGATGATTCTCCTATATTGAAGTTGATACGCGTTGGGAGAAGAGATATATTTTGTGTTTACATGTTGGATGGTGGGTGTCCATAGCAGGGCTCACTCTGGGTCTGTCCTTGTCAGGACATACTACAAGGATGTTACAGGGAAGATAGAGGAAACATCCCCACCCCCACCCTATGCCCTTGACTTTGGGACCACCACCCTCAACTCTTGGAGTTTTAGAGGCAATTTACTATTACGTCCGTCCAGATTGGAAAAACTGATCAAATTTTTTTATCTTGAGCACCGGTTCACCTGAGCATGTTTTCTTTGTTCTATGTTTGCGTTTTTGTTGGGATCCAATATTTTAACTTGTCTATATTAAAGGTTATGTTTTATATAGTGGGATATCCTCCATAGCTATTTTTGTACTGTGAACACTTTGGCATGAACTGGGGCATTATAGGAACGAGATTATCCTCTGATGCATTCCCTAACATCCCTCCTGTCTGCCTTCTGTAAAAGTTTGATGAACAGGGTCAAGCGAGGGGGCTGTAGGAACGCAGTCAAACGAAAGCCCCCATGACTGCGTTATCAAGGGAACGGAGGGGAGCAATTTTTAAAAAATAGTGCAGGGAAAGGGGATTGGTTTAAGGGATGGGGAGGAGTAGGGGGTGGTCCAGAGTTATGGGGCGGGTTTTAGGAAAAGTGCTGGAAAGGGGGCCATTACCTTTGGATATCCGTGCTGAGAAGACGTGCAGGATGTCTTCCGTCGACGAACTACTCGGGCAGCTGAGGGAGATGGCGAGGTCACGGCGTGGAGGCTGGCTGGAGGACCAGCTGGCGTCACTGCTGGGCAGTCCAGGAGCCCAGGGGACCAGATCCAGGAGGACCCGTCCCCCGGAGCGCTTGTCCCCGGAGTGTGCGGGCCGGCGGTCACCTACCCTCCCTGGCCCGTCCTCCGGCAGGAATCCACAGGCCGGCACTGCTGGCGCTGGACGGAGGCCGGGAGCAACGGCGGCGCACCGGAAGTGCCTGGAGGAGTTCCGGGTCAAAGCTCCAACATGGCGGCGGTGAGCAGGAGCGGTACCCGGCGAGCAGCGGCGGTGTCTGCGGAACCGGCGACGTCACCGGCGACGAGGAGTAGATCACAGGGAGCGGCGGCGGGGCAAGTGAGCAGCAGCGGAGTGGCGGCGGGTAACTCGGGGTTTGAATCACCCCGGGTGCCTGGCAGGGGCGGCGCGGCAAGAGGCAGAGCAACGGGCAGGCGTACCTCAACCCCACAGCCTGGCCCAGCACGGCGGGGGCACAGTTTGGCAGCGGCTGGGGCTCGCGGCAGAGCCCAGCAAGAAGACAGGTCCGGAGTCGGGCTGGCGGCGGCCAGGTCCAGGTCACCCAGAAGGTCCAGGGAGAGTTCCAGTTCGCCTGCTCCAGTCCACCCTGTTGACGAGGAGGCCAGGGGCGCGGGCCTGGAGCAACACAGCGGCGCAGAGGATTTCGGTTCCAGGAGCGACCCGCGGGAGTTCGGTGATCGCACGGCTGGCGGGGACACAGTACCTGCGCAGCTTAGTGAGTATGAGAATAATTCTGTTGTGGGGTGGGATAGGGGATGCTCGGGCTGGGGATAGTTGGTACGGGGGGTTGATTTGGCAGGGAGTGGAGGGCCCAGCACCGGGGGGGTCCCGGGGGTCAGGGAGCTTTTGGTGGGCATGTCCCAGATTTTGAGGAGATTGGATGGGGAGGGCCGGGATAGTGTGCGGTCGTCTCCGGTAGGTGCTTGGTTGCCGGCTTCTGGTACTGGTTCGGGAGTGGTAGCCGGGTCCGATAGGGCGAGTGGGGTAGAGTAGGCGTCGACGGCAGGGGTGTCGGTGTCGGTACAGACTGACAAGGATAAAGGGGATAGGATTAAATTGGATGATAGAGCTAAGGGGGAGGTTTATGTGTGTTTCAAAGGGCCGTTGGGGGCCCATTTAAAGAAAGAGGTTAAAGAAAAAATATGGAAAGACGAATATGTAGAGATTTTCTCCCTGTTGCCCCTGGAGAAGTTTAATTTGGACAAGGGTAAGAAGGAGGATAGTAAAAAGGAGGAGGAGGAGAAGAGGCGTTGGCGATTGATACCGCAGACGTTTGTGAATTGGCAACAGGCGTTTTTCATTTTGGCAGGTGTTATTGGGGAAAAGTTTCCGGAGAACTGTGCAGGTCTGTTCTGCTACGTGGATGCGATAGGGGAAGCATACAGGGCGTATGGGGGCCAGGCGTGGTTACACTATGATGAGCAGTTTCGGCAAAGGAAGGCGATTAGACCCGAGATAAAATGGGAGCAGAAGGACATAGGGTTGTGGTTGAAGGTGATGGCTCCGACGCGGTTTGGGCAGTCCTTTCATGGGGGCGTAGGGAGTAGTGGTCAGCAGTCAGGGCAAGGAAGTGGGGGACAGGGGTCACAAGGGGCTAAGGACAAAGCAGGGACGTGTTGGCAGTTTAATGACGGCCAATGCAAATACGGCAGTACATGCAAGTTCAAGCATGTCTGTTCCCACTGTGGAGGGGCCTCACATGGAGTGGCCAAGTGTTTCAAAAAAGCAAGGGGCAAACCAGCAGTGGGAGGCGGTCATGGGGGTGACACCAGTGAGGGTTCTAAAGATGGCCCCTTATCTAAATAGGTATCCGGATAAGGAAAAGGCTAGGTTGTTGTGGGATGGTTTTTTGGAGGGTTTTAGGATTCCTCATCCGGCTCATACTATCCCTTTTTCTAAAAAAAAATTTGAGGTCGGCTAACCTTCAGGCGGATGTGGTTACGGCTAAATTGGCGAAAGAGGTTGAGTTAGGGCGCATGGCGGGGCCGTTTAGTGATTTACCTGTGGAGGGGGTGGTTGTTTCGCCTCTGGGGGTTGTCCCTAAGAAAGAGCCTAATAAGTTTCACCTTATTCAACATCTGTCGTATCCAAAGGGACAGTCAGTTAATGACGGTATAGCGGAGGAGCTTTGCTCTGTGGTTTATACCTCCTTCGATGCTGCAGTGCAATAGGTCCGTAGGTATGGCACAGGTGCATTAATGACTAAGACAGATGTTGAATCGGCTTTTCGTTTACTTCCGGTTCACCCCGATAGTATCCCGCTGTTAGGATGTTTTTGGAACGGGGGGTTCTATTTGGACAGGTGTTTGCCTATGGGTTGTTCGATTTCCTGCTCGCTGTTTGAAGCCTTTAGTACTTTTTTGGAGTGGGTCGTTCGGGATGTTTCTCAGGTTCCGTCTGTTATTCATTACTTAGATGATTTTTTGTTTGTTGGCCCCCCGGATTCTTTGTTGTGCGGTAATCTGTTGGCTACGATGGAATGGGTGGCAGGACAGTTTGGTGTGCCCTTAGCGCGAGATAAAACGGAGGGACCTATCACGGTTCTTAGTTTTTTAGGTATTCTCATAGACTCGGAGAAGATGGAGTGTCGCTTGCCTGAGGAGAAGCTGTTGGCTTTACGGCAAGAGGTGATGAGATGCGAGAAGTTGCGCAAGGTTACGTTGAAAGAGCTACAGTCACTGTTGGGGCGGTTGAACTTTGCGTGCCGTATTATGCCTATGGGCAGGATATTTTGTAGGAGATTGTCGAGGGCTACGGCTGGAGTGCGGTCAGCACTTCATTTTGTACGTTTGAACAAAGAGCATAGGGAGGATTTGGCAGTTTGGAGGCGTTTTTTGGACAACTATAACGGTAGGGCCCTGATCCAACAGGAGGATTTGAATGATTTTGATTGCGAAATCTTTACGGATGCAGCTGGTAGTGTCGGATACGGGGCTTATTGTGCTGGAAAATGGAGTGTTGGGGGATGGCCTGATTGGTGGCGCGAAGCTGGTTTTACAAAAAATTTGGCGTTGTTGGAGCTGTTTCCAATTGTGGTTTCGGTGTTCATTTGGGGCAGTACTTTTAAGGATAGGCGGATACGTTTTCATTGTGACAATTCGAATGTGGTGTCGGTGATCAATAGTCTGTCTTCATCCTCTCCTCCGGTAATCAGATTGGTTCGGGAGTTAGTTTTGCGGTGCCTGGAGTTGAATACATGGATTTCGGCTGTACATGTTCCCGGCGTTCAAAATTCTATAGCGGATGCTCTGTCTCGTTTACAGTGGGAACGTTTCCGGGAGTTGGCTCCAGAAGCGGAAGATGCAGGAATGACATGCCCTTTTCATTTGTGTTTAAGCAAGTCCACAGAACACAATGGTATTATGTATATATACACGTGCCAACGTAGATAAAAAATGAATAAAAATACCATATAAAAGTGACCAGTGCGCTGTGGAAGGTTTAGTGGAAAGACCACTTAGCAAGAGATCAGTACAACCATAACCAGTATACAGATTAAAGTAAGATATAACACCAGACAGGGAATATATTTAAATAACGCCTTTATTAAATATAAGTGGCAAATAATTGTATATTTTAAAATATAAGAAAGTATGCACGAGGACAAAAAATATTTTTCATATGTTACAAAATGATTAAAACATATACAAAATGTAAACATTAAAAATTGAAAAGGCAAGCTGACCCCACAGGTGTCTGTATATATAGCCAAAGGTGTGGCCCCCAAAAATAGATTTAGACTAGACAGGTGACAATCTATATATAGAATAATGTAAACAAAAAGATATATATATACGTGTATGTATATTCAGACTGCACAAGCCAAAGTGCAAAGTGCAAGGAAGAAAGTAAAAAAATAAATAAATAAAAAAAGATATAAACCTAAGGGTACCCGTGGTACCACAGAATATGTGAAACCCAACACTAAAGTGCAATATGTGCAAAAGAGGTGACACGGTAATCACACCATACAATTCATCCGGTGCCACTCCAATGGCAGTGTAAATAAATAAATCCAAAAAATGCCTAAGTGCAATCAAGCCAAAATGTGGCAAAGGAAGATGCAATCCGTCCTATATCTCCTTGATACAAGCCACCAACTGAACACTCACTGTTAAAATGGGGCCGATAACCGTCACTATATAGACAGATGGCCAAGAAAATAAGAGTCACCGCACTGTCTGAGCATACAAAATCACAGAGGGAGCACACTATACCTTAATAACTTAGACCGAATTAGCGGGGTCAGCTAGGTCCTCCTGCAAACGCGCCCCGACGCGCGTTTCGGATAGTGATCCTTCGTCAGGGGGGATAGCTACTAAGGCGCACAGGCGCCATTAAATAGTGTCCCACTAACTAGCACTACAGCCCGGGTGTAGGCGGCGCATGCGCAGACCAACCGTGCCCGGCACTTCCGCCGTCCGCGTCATGCCGCCGGACGTACGGGGGCGGAGTACCCGACGTCTCCATAGCAACAGGACGCGGAACGGCCAAGCCACCGCCACGCCGACCGGGCATGCGCACCACCAGAGGCCGCATCTAGATAAGCTGATGATGAACTGGTGATGGACTCGGTACTCACTGGAACTAACTAGGAGGTGGGATCATGCAAATTTAAAACGTCCATGAACCACATGGCACACAATCCAGACTATTTAAATACAATGGGTATATGGATCTGAAATAGCAATAAACAAGAAGGAAGATATGTATGGACAAATCTTCATGCAGCAAGGTGCCCACATGACCCCAGATATGCCGAGCCAGTCAGGCCAACAGGCACTCACATAAATATATCCAGGGATAAAATATTTCAGTGATCCAGGGAAACATTAACATAGGAGAAATGCTGTGAGAAGTAAAATACCGTCATGAAATAGGATGCCAGTTGTTACACACATACCATCTAATTATATTAAAGCATACTTTTCTCTATAACATATATACATATATATTTTATGTATTTTATTTCAGCAGAGTCATCCAATGGGTTCAGACCGAATCAGGCTCCACCAAGGCACCACAAATCCTGCCAGACGACACCTCCTGCAGCAGCAAGGAATCAAAATACGTGGAAAGGTAAGTAGATCACTACAAGGAAACAATATAAAAATAATTAGTGGAAAGAAACAATGAAAGGTTAAAAAACAAAGTAGGGGGACATGAATAGGTAAAAAACAATATAAAAAATATAAATAGCTAACAGTATAAAATGGGAATAAGAATATACATAAAATCTGATGGTATATATTTAAAGGAACGGGGCAAAGCTCAAATTTTCATTGAGCCCTCTAGGTGTGACTGTATCCAGCAACCAAATCCACTTGGTCTCAAGTTTAGCAAGTGGCACACCAATTTCCCCACCTCGCTCATTTAATATGACGGTGTCAATGCCCAAAAATCTAAGGCCAGACGGGTCACTGTTATGGTGGATTTTAAAATGCTTTGGCAACGTCTTTAACTCCGATATGTCCTCTGTTGTTTTGGCAGCCATTATGCCTCGTACATGTTCACGAACACGTATTTTAAATTGCCTCGTTGTCATTCCTACATAGATCAATGAACATGGACACACCGCATAATAGATCACCGCCTTCGTAGTACATGTAATGGTATGTTTAATCTTAAAGGTCCGGGTCCCACTGGAATCTGTGAATGTTTCAGCCCGTACTATATTTGAACAGGCCACACATTTGCCACATTCCTTGCATCCATTTCTCAGTTTACTGCTGTCCAGAAACGTGGGGATAGTAGGTTTAAAATCGTAATGACTTTTGACCAAATAGTCACCTAAGTTCTTCGATCTACGATAAGTAATATTTGGACCCTCCCCTACGTACTGAGCTAAGACGGGATCAGATTGTAGTATACCCCAAGATTTAGAGAGTAGAGACCTCATCATTTCATTTTGGCCATTGTATTGGGTGATGAATCTCACCTTCTGATTGAGTTTTTGGGGCCGACTCCCATAAAGGGCCTGATGACGTGTTGTATGCTTTGCTCTATTATAGCCCCTCTTAATGGACCGCCGACTATAGCCCCGCTCAATAAATCTCTCCTTTAATAGTATCGATTGTTCTTCGAAGTTGACATCATTGGAACATATTCTCCGTAATCGCAAGAATTGACCAATTGGAATAGCATTGACCATCGAAGGGGGGTGAGATGAGGTCGCATGAAGTAGAGCGTTAACTGATGTATTTTTGCGGAAAATATTTGTGGAAAGACAATTATCCACATCTCTTTTAACACGTACATCCAAGAATTCAATCTCATCCGTATGGACCTTATATGTCAAATGTAGATTCCGTGAATTCTGGTTCAGCTGTACCATGAACTCTCGCAGTGCATCCAAAGGACCCTGCCAAATAAAAAATATGTCATCGATGAACCGCACCCACAACGGGATGCGGTCCACCGAAGGCATAAGTCCTGACATAAAAATGTCCCTCTCCCACAGCCCCAGGAACAAATTTGCATATGAGGGTGCAAACGAAGCACCCATAGCAGTGCCCTGGAGCTGTAGGTAGAGGGACCCCTTAAACAAAAAGAAATTATGGGACAACGAGAATTCAAGCAGCCGAACCACGAACTCACTCATGGTCTCAGGCAAAAACGAGGACTCCAAATAGTATTTGACTGCCTGGATCCCATCAATATGTCGGATATTAGTGTAGAGGCTCTCCACGTCACAAGATACCAGGAGAGCCCCCACACCAACATGTAGTCCATCAATCTTTTTAAGAAAGTCATTTGTGTCCTTTATATAAGAAGGGAGTTCAGTTACCATTGGCTGCAGTCTGGAGTCTATAAATCTGTTGATTTTCTCTAAGTAGTTTCCACAGCCAGAGATAATAGGCCTACCGGGTGGTTTGGACTGATTCTTGTGGACCTTTGGTAATAGATATAGGGTGGGTATTGTTGGTTCGGTTACACAAAGGGCTCCGAACAATTCCTTACTGATAATATTTGATTCGAGGGCTGTTTTCAGAATTATATCAAGCTCCCCTTGAAACTTACTCAGAGGGTTAAAAGTCATTTTTTTGTAGCATATATTAACCCCCAGCTGACGGAACGCTTCATCCTCATACAGAGTCTTAGGCCATATCACAATATTCCCTCCCTTGTCGGCAGGTTTGAATACTACGTCCTTCCAATTCTGCAGGCCCCGAAGTGCCACAGTCTCCTCATTACTCAAATTTTCACCATTCGGAAAACGTGGTATATGATCAAAATCCCTACTCACGGTTTTCACGAATACATCAATTGTTGGACATGCCGACAAAGGAGGGAACTTCCGCGATTTAGGACGAATGGAGTGCGGAACCTTACCTCCGATTGGTTCGTTGTGTTCTTTAGCCAGTTCCTCAAGTATGGTCAATGTCTCCTGTTCCGCCTCTGTGGGAAACAATCGTGACGCACCCTCATCATGAAACAATTTTTTAAATAACAGTTTTCTGGCAAATAAATGCAGGTCCTTTATTGCAGTAAACTTATTAAATTGAGCTACGGGACAGAACATAAGGCCTTTTTGCAGCACATCAATCTCCACATTGGTCAAAACATGATTACTAAGATTAATCACCTTGAGATTTGAGTTTCCCGGAGAATAGCCAAAACTGCGTTTAATAGGTGCATAGCGAGGTTCCCGTTTTCTTTTTGGTGTTGATGCCACCGATGCAACCACAGAGGCGGAACAGGAAGTAGCAGAGACATCGCTTGGAGCCAAGTTAGAGGAAACTGAGGCACTTCGTTCATGGCCTGTACCATTGCCGTTGGGTCTACGCCATTTATAGACCTTTCCAATGGCAAAATCCTTTTGATCCCTCAATAATTTACTAGTCTGGGTTGTGCGGATATCTTTTATCCATTGGTCCATCAGGTTCTCCAACTGCCCATCCAATGTGCCAATCTGTTCAGGAGACAGACATGCTTTGGCCTTGATGTACATCTCATCCAGTGATTTATCAGTCTCAGTCTTTGATTCCTTGCTGCTGCAGGAGGTGTCGTCTGGCAGGATTTGTGGTGCCTTGGTGGAGCCTGATTCGGTCTGAACCCATTGGATGACTCTGCTGAAATAAAATACATAAAATATATATGTATATATGTTATAGAGAAAAGTATGCTTTAATATAATTAGATGGTATGTGTGTAACAACTGGCATCCTATTTCATGACGGTATTTTACTTCTCACAGCATTTCTCCTATGTTAATGTTTCCCTGGATCACTGAAATATTTTATCCCTGGATATATTTATGTGAGTGCCTGTTGGCCTGACTGGCTCGGCATATCTGGGGTCATGTGGGCACCTTGCTGCATGAAGATTTGTCCATACATATCTTCCTTCTTGTTTATTGCTATTTCAGATCCATATACCCATTGTATTTAAATAGTCTGGATTGTGTGCCATGTGGTTCATGGACGTTTTAAATTTGCATGATCCCACCTCCTAGTTAGTTCCAGTGAGTACCGAGTCCATCACCAGTTCATCATCAGCTTATCTAGATGCGGCCTCTGGTGGTGCGCATGCCCGGTCGGCGTGGCGGTGGCTTGGCCGTTCCGCGTCCTGTTGCTATGGAGACGTCGGGTACTCCGCCCCCGTACGTCCGGCGGCATGACGCGGACGGCGGAAGTGCCGGGCACAGTTGGTCTGCGCATGCGCCGCCTACACCCGGGCTGTAGTGCTAGTTAGTGGGACACTATTTAATGGCGCCTGTGCGCCTTAGTAGCTATCCCCCCTGACGAAGGATCACTATCCGAAACGCGCGTCGGGGCGCGTTTGCAGGAGGACCTAGCTGACCCCGCTAATTCGGTCTAAGTTATTAAGGTATAGTGTGCTCCCTCTGTGATTTTGTATGCTCAGACAGTGCGGTGACTCTTATTTTCTTGGCCATCTGTCTATATAGTGACGGTTATCGGCCCCATTTTAACAGTGAGTGTTCAGTTGGTGGCTTGTATCAAGGAGATATAGGACGGATTGCATCTTCCTTTGCCACATTTTGGCTTGATTGCACTTAGGCATTTTTTGGATTTATTTATTTACACTGCCATTGGAGTGGCACCGGATGAATTGTATGGTGTGATTACCGTGTCACCTCTTTTGCACATATTGCACTTTAGTGTTGGGTTTCACATATTCTGTGGTACCACGGGTACCCTTAGGTTTATATCTTTTTTTATTTATTTATTTTTTTACTTTCTTCCTTGCACTTTGCACTTTGGCTTGTGCAGTCTGAATATACATACACGTATATATATATCTTTTTGTTTACATTATTCTATATATAGATTGTCACCTGTCTAGTCTAAATCTATTTTTGGGGGCCACACCTTTGGCTATATATACAGACACCTGTGGGGTCAGCTTGCCTTTTCAATTTTTAATGTTTACATTTTGTATATGTTTTAATCATTTTGTAACATATGAAAAATATTTTTTGTCCTCGTGCATACTTTCTTATATTTTAAAATATACAATTATTTGCCACTTATATTTAATAAAGGCGTTATTTAAATATATTCCCTGTCTGGTGTTATATCTTACTTTAATCTGTATACTGGTTATGGTTGTACTGATCTCTTGCTAAGTGGTCTTTCCACTAAACCTTCCACAGCGCACTGGTCACTTTTATATGGTATTTTTATTCATTTTTTATCTACGTTGGCACGTGTATATATACATAATACCATTGTGTTCTGTGGACTTGCTTAAACTTATATTACTGTGTTTTGCACAGGCTTCTTTTCCGCAACCGGATATGGATTTTAAGTTAAGAGAGGCATCTTGGCAGGGACAAATAAACGCGGTATTTTCTAACAACGAGGTGGCATCTAATAATACTGATGGTTTAAATTTTGATGAAATTTTTAAAAACATTAGAAATCTCACTCATAAAAGAACTCGCTGTTGGTGGAGTAGAGCTTTCTTGGAAAATTACATCCAACATAATTTGATTCCAAGGGGTTTGCGGATACATGTCACTCCATCATTTCCGGTGGGTGACGAGGAATTCATTAAGAGCTGGGAGGAAGTATGTAACCAGACCTCCAGACGACTAATGGAACTTCTAGTTAGATATAATTCCACATGTTTGACAGAGACTGATAAATCACTGGATGAGATGTACATCAAGGCCAAAGCATGTCTGTCTCCTGAACAGATTGGCACATTGGATGGGCAGTTGGAGAACCTGATGGACCAATGGATAAAAGATATCCGCACAACCCAGACTAGTAAATTATTGAGGGATCAAAAGGATTTTGCCATTGGAAAGGTCTATAAATGGCGTAGACCCAACGGCAATGGTACAGGCCATGAACGAAGTGCCTCAGTTTCCTCTAACTTGGCTCCAAGCGATGTCTCTGCTACTTCCTGTTCCGCCTCTGTGGTTGCATCGGTGGCATCAACACCAAAAAGAAAACGGGAACCTCGCTATGCACCTATTAAACGCAGTTTTGGCTATTCTCCGGGAAACTCAAATCTCAAGGTGATTAATCTTAGTAATCATGTTTTGACCAATGTGGAGATTGATGTGCTGCAAAAAGGCCTTATGTTCTGTCCCGTAGCTCAATTTAATAAGTTTACTGCAATAAAGGACCTGCATTTATTTGCCAGAAAACTGTTATTTAAAAAATTGTTTCATGATGAGGGTGCGTCACGATTGTTTCCCACAGAGGCGGAACAGGAGACATTGACCATACTTGAGGAACTGGCTAAAGAACACAACGAACCAATCGGAGGTAAGGTTCCGCACTCCATTCGTCCTAAATCGCGGAAGTTCCCTCCTTTGTCGGCATGTCCAACAATTGATGTATTCGTGAAAACCGTGAGTAGGGATTTTGATCATATACCACGTTTTCCGAATGGTGAAAATTTGAGTAATGAGGAGACTGTGGCACTTCGGGGCCTGCAGAATTGGAAGGACGTAGTATTCAAACCTGCCGACAAGGGAGGGAATATTGTGATATGGCCTAAGACTCTGTATGAGGATGAAGCGTTCCGTCAGCTGGGGGTTAATATATGCTACAAAAAAATGACTTTTAACCCTCTGAGTAAGTTTCAAGGGGAGCTTGATATAATTCTGAAAACAGCCCTCGAATCAAATATTATCAGTAAGGAATTGTTCGGAGCCCTTTGTGTAACCGAACCAACAATACCCACCCTATATCTATTACCAAAGGTCCACAAGAATCAGTCCAAACCACCCGGTAGGCCTATTATCTCTGGCTGTGGAAACTACTTAGAGAAAATCAACAGATTTATAGACTCCAGACTGCAGCCAATGGTAACTGAACTCCCTTCTTATATAAAGGACACAAATGACTTTCTTAAAAAGATTGATGGACTACATGTTGGTGTGGGGGCTCTCCTGGTATCTTGTGACGTGGAGAGCCTCTACACTAATATCCGACATATTGATGGGATCCAGGCAGTCAAATACTATTTGGAGTCCTCGTTTTTGCCTGAGACCATGAGTGAGTTCGTGGTTCGGCTGCTTGAATTCTCGTTGTCCCATAATTTCTTTTTGTTTAAGGGGTCCCTCTACCTACAGCTCCAGGGCACTGCTATGGGTGCTTCGTTTGCACCCTCATATGCAAATTTGTTCCTGGGGCTGTGGGAGAGGGACATTTTTATGTCAGGACTTATGCCTTCGGTGGACCGCATCCCGTTGTGGGTGCGGTTCATCGATGACATATTTTTTATTTGGCAGGGTCCTTTGGATGCACTGCGAGAGTTCATGGTACAGCTGAACCAGAATTCACGGAATCTACATTTGACATATAAGGTCCATACGGATGAGATTGAATTCTTGGATGTACGTGTTAAAAGAGATGTGGATAATTGTCTTTCCACAAATATTTTCCGCAAAAATACATCAGTTAACGCTCTACTTCATGCGACCTCATCTCACCCCCCTTCGATGGTCAATGCTATTCCAATTGGTCAATTCTTGCGATTACGGAGAATATGTTCCAATGATGTCAACTTCGAAGAACAATCGATACTATTAAAGGAGAGATTTATTGAGCGGGGCTATAGTCGGCGGTCCATTAAGAGGGGCTATAATAGAGCAAAGCATACAACACGTCATCAGGCCCTTTATGGGAGTCGGCCCCAAAAACTCAATCAGAAGGTGAGATTCATCACCCAATACAATGGCCAAAATGAAATGATGAGGTCTCTACTCTCTAAATCTTGGGGTATACTACAATCTGATCCCGTCTTAGCTCAGTACGTAGGGGAGGGTCCAAATATTACTTATCGTAGATCGAAGAACTTAGGTGACTATTTGGTCAAAAGTCATTACGATTTTAAACCTACTATCCCCACGTTTCTGGACAGCAGTAAACTGAGAAATGGATGCAAGGAATGTGGCAAATGTGTGGCCTGTTCAAATATAGTACGGGCTGAAACATTCACAGATTCCAGTGGGACCCGGACCTTTAAGATTAAACATACCATTACATGTACTACGAAGGCGGTGATCTATTATGCGGTGTGTCCATGTTCATTGATCTATGTAGGAATGACAACGAGGCAATTTAAAATACGTGTTCGTGAACATGTACGAGGCATAATGGCTGCCAAAACAACAGAGGACATATCGGAGTTAAAGACGTTGCCAAAGCATTTTAAAATCCACCATAACAGTGACCCGTCTGGCCTTAGATTTTTGGGCATTGACACCGTCATATTAAATGAGCGAGGTGGGGAAATTGGTGTGCCACTTGCTAAACTTGAGACCAAGTGGATTTGGTTGCTGGATACAGTCACACCTAGAGGGCTCAATGAAAATTTGAGCTTTGCCCCGTTCCTTTAAATATATACCATCAGATTTTATGTATATTCTTATTCCCATTTTATACTGTTAGCTATTTATATTTTTTATATTGTTTTTTACCTATTCATGTCCCCCTACTTTGTTTTTTAACCTTTCATTGTTTCTTTCCACTAATTATTTTTATATTGTTTCCTTGTAGTGATCTACTTACCTTTCCACGTATTTTGATTCCTTGCTGCTGCAGGAGGTGTCGTCTGGCAGGATTTGTGGTGCCTTGGTGGAGCCTGATTCGGTCTGAACCCATTGGATGACTCTGCTGAAATAAAATACATAAAATATATATGTATATATGTTATAGAGAAAAGTATGCTTTAATATAATTAGATGGTATGTGTGTAGCAACTGGCATCCTATTTCATGACGGTATTTTACTTCTCACAGCATTTCTCCTATGTTAATGTTTCCCTGGATCACTGAAATATTTTATCCCTGGATATATTTATGTGAGTGCCTGTTGGCCTGACTGGCTCGGCATATCTGGGGTCATGTGGGCACCTTGCTGCATGAAGATTTGTCCATACATATCTTCCTTCTTGTTTATTGCTATTTCAGATCCATATACCCATTGTATTTAAATAGTCTGGATTGTGTGCCATGTGGTTCATGGACGTTTTAAATTTGCATGATCCCACCTCCTAGTTAGTTCCAGTGAGTACCGAGTCCATCACCAGTTCATCATCAGCTTATCTAGATGCGGCCTCTGGTGGTGCGCATGCCCGGTCGGCGTGGCGGTGGCTTGGCCGTTCCGCGTCCTGTTGCTATGGAGACGTCGGGTACTCCGCCCCCGTACGTCCGGCGGCATGACGCGGACGGCGGAAGTGCCGGGCACGGTTGGTCTGCGCATGCGCCGCCTACACCCGGGCTGTAGTGCTAGTTAGTGGGACACTATTTAATGGCGCCTGTGCGCCTTAGTAGCTATCCCCCCTGACGAAGGATCACTATCCGAAACGCGCGTCGGGGCGCGTTTGCAGGAGGACCTAGCTGACCCCGCTAATTCGGTCTAAGTTATTAAGGTATAGTGTGCTCCCTCTGTGATTTTGTATGCTCAGACAGTGCGGTGACTCTTATTTTCTTGGCCATCTGTCTATATAGTGACGGTTATCGGCCCCATTTTAACAGTGAGTGTTCAGTTGGTGGCTTGTATCAAGGAGATATAGGACGGATTGCATCTTCCTTTGCCACATTTTGGCTTGATTGCACTTAGGCATTTTTTGGATTTATTTATTTACACTGCCATTGGAGTGGCACCGGATGAATTGTATGGTGTGATTACCGTGTCACCTCTTTTGCACATATTGCACTTTAGTGTTGGGTTTCACATATTCTGTGGTACCACGGGTACCCTTAGGTTTATATCTTTTTTTATTTATTTATTTTTTTACTTTCTTCCTTGCACTTTGCACTTTGGCTTGTGCAGTCTGAATATACATACACGTATATATATATCTTTTTGTTTACATTATTCTATATATAGATTGTCACCTGTCTAGTCTAAATCTATTTTTGGGGGCCACACCTTTGGCTATATATACAGACACCTGTGGGGTCAGCTTGCCTTTTCAATTTTTAATGTTTACATTTTGTATATGTTTTAATCATTTTGTAACATATGAAAAATATTTTTTGTCCTCGTGCATACTTTCTTATATTTTAAAATATACAATTATTTGCCACTTATATTTAATAAAGGCGTTATTTAAATATATTCCCTGTCTGGTGTTATATCTTACTTTAATCTGTATACTGGTTATGGTTGTACTGACCTTTTCATTTGTGGCAGATTGTTGCGGACGAGGAGGTCGGCTGATACAGTCTTCGGTGTCTGGAAGGACGTGGTCAGGTTATGAGGCGTCATGGCATTTGTGGGAAGGGTGGTTGGAGCAGATGGGTTTAGTTGAATCGGATGGTGACAGGGTGATGGCGATTTTGCTTTTGATTGGATCGGCGGAGGAATGGGGTTGGTCTGTGTCGAAATTGAATAAATTTATAACTGGTGTGGCTTTTGGTTTTAAGCTCCAGGGTTCCGTGGATGTCACTAAGGATTTCTTGATTCGACAGACATTAAAAGGTTTTCGGAAGGGTTTTTCAACTTGCGATACTCGAAGGCCCATATCTTTCGGGATGTTGGAGCGTCTGGGGGTAGCGTTGGGGGAAGTTTGTAGTTCTGACTTCTAGGCTGTTCTGTTTCGATTGGCTTTTTCGTTGGCCTTTTTCGGGGCGTTGAGAATAGGGGAGCTGGTTTCCCCTAGCAGATTTACAGCCGGGGGTTTGTTGGCGGAGGATATTGAATTTTGGTCAGGTGGGATTGCCTTTTGGATTCGGCGGTCGAAAAACCGATCAGTTTGGAAAAGGAAGACGTGTGGTTTTGGGAAAAGTGGTTGGGGGGGCGATGTGCCCTCATCGGTGTTTGGAAGATTATTGGGGATTGGATCCAGATAGGTCTGGCCCACTTTTACGGCACCGTCAGGGTGAATTTTTATCGCGGTTTCAGTTCACGGCAGTATTGAGACAAGCGTTGACAATTTTAGGCCTGGATCCCTTGTCATTTGGGACACATTCATTTCGAATTGGGGCAGCATCTGAGGCTGCTGGTTTGGGGCTGGGACCGGAGGTTATTCGTCGTATTGGCAGGTGGTCGTCGAATCGTTATTTATCCTATGTGCGTAATTGATTTTGTTACTTGTCTAGTGGGGGTATTAATTATCGTTGTATTTCGCAGGTCGGACCCCACTTCTGGTGTGGATTTTCGGACATTCTTTTGTGCATTGGGGGGCGATTTGTGCCGATGTTAGACAAGATGGTAGGCAATTGGGTTTTCAGAGGGATGCGGTGGTGGTCCGATGGTTGGGTTTCCGGGGCATGTCGTGGCGTGGGTTATTGACTGAGTTTGCCCGATCTGCTAGTTTGGATCGTTCCCCGGACATTGTAGTTGTACATCTGGGTGGTAACGATCTGGGGTCTAAGCCGGTGAGAGAATTAATTAGGGATATCCGGTACGATTTTTTACGATTATGGGTATCCTTCCTAGGGATGGTTACGGTGTGGTCCGACATAGTGCCCAGGAAAACGTGGAGGGCAGTACGTTCTATGAAGGGTATCAATAGGGCCCGGGTTAAGCTGAACAGGGCTGTGGTGAGTTTTGTTTCTCGTAATGGGGGGGTGGCGGTTCGCCACTTTGAGTTGGAAGCTGGTGTTGGAAATTACTGGAGGAACGATGGCGTTCATTTGAACGATATTGGCTTGGATTTGTGGATGTTGTCAATACAAGAAGGGGTGGAGAGGGTCATGGCGGTGGTGGGGCACTCGCGAGCCTGAGGTGTTCAGTGCTGCTCGTGGTTGGCAGGGGGCGGGGTTCTTGGAGTTGGTTTTATGGGGCTGATCTGGCTTTGGTTTACTGGCTCTGGACGGGGATTTTACCTCGGGAGCTTTGGGGTTGGTTTGCCCGGTAAACGGGTTACATGGTGGTTACGGCTGAGGGTAAAGAAGGGTTTTTTCAAGTTGGTTTGGGCTTTTGCCTATTAGGTGCCAGACTTATTAGCTCCAAGAACCCTCCCCTCAAGTTTTTTATACAAATGTATAATGGTTGTTTATGTTTCTTATTAATAAAATGGCCGCTGTGGCCAAATTATCCAAAAGAAATAATTGTCGTGTTTTAATTTAGGGGTAGTAATATTTCTTTGGTATAAGGTTCAAAGGGGAAAGAGAGGCCTGGTATCTCGGAGGTCCCATCTTGGGATACGCAGTCATGTCCACTCCACCGTTGATTCCATACTGCAGCTTAGACAAGGGACTGGCTATATGTGACATTATGTCATCCAGTTCTGGTGAATTGACCTGGAACAATGCCGCTCTCCTGGCTGTTTTCTATGTTAGCTTATCCAGTCAGATAGAGACTTGCCTTCTTCCTGTGATGACTTTATTTCCATTGCCATCAAAATGGGCTTGCATTTTAAAGAACAGTATCAGGAAAAAAATGATTGATTCCCCTGTCTCTCATCCCAAAATGTCTTCTAAATTTCCCCCATAATGGCTGAACCAGATCCCATGGAGATCGACTGTAACAGATCTGTATTGTGATGAACGGGATCATTATTGCACAAATTGTTCCAAACTGAAGGCCAAATGGGGAGAAATTCAGACCACAAAAGATAAATAACTCATGCATTTGTCCATTTCTTACAGTTCCTGTGTTCAAGCTTTTATTGATCCCTATGCAGCAGAGCATTTTAGAGATGTCTCTCTGTTCAAAAGTCTGAATATTTATTTAGTTTCTTTGCAGACGCCCCTGAAGCTAAACTCCGTGGAAGGCTCAACAATTCCAGATGGTCTTATCTAGTTTTGGAAAGTGAAAGTAACTCTTCAGATTAGTGCACTACACGTTGAAAATATATATTTTTTAATATTGCCATTTTCTGATGTACTGGTGTATTTTTGACTTCCGTGGGTACAGCTTCATGCTCCAGTCATTAACTGCTTATATGGCCAGATCGCTCAGTGGGGATTATCTTTTGATAGCTGCTTCAAAATTCCACCTCAGCCACTTTCTCAGAAACTCTACTGTGCATCCATTGCCTCCAATTTTTCTGCCTCCTATCAGAACTGACAAGGCATTTGAGAAATATGCATTGGGTCCCTGGTGGGTGAGTAAGTAACTTCAACATGTCTTTTACTTGATTACCTATGCTCTCTGACTGAGGGATACTACTTACTTTATGTCTATAAATGTCTACTCAACATAGCTGAATATATATTAATAGGGTTGAGCGAAACGGGTCGGCCATTTTCAGAAGTCGACGACTTTTGGCAAAGTCGGGTTTCATGAAACCCGACCCGACCCCTGTGTGGGGTCGGCCATGAGGTCGGCGATCTTCTGAATCTGGTATCGGAATTCCGATACCGAGTTCCGATATGTTTGCAATATCGGAAATCGGTATCAGAATCCATATTTAAGTGTAAAATAAAGAATTAAAATAAAAAATATTGCTATACTTACCCTCTGACGCGCCATGGTACTAACCAGCAGCCTTCCTTCCTTAGAATCAGCGCGTGAAGGACCTTAGATGACGTCGCGGCTTGTGATTGGTCGCGCGGCCGCCCTTGTGACCGCTCACGCGACCAATCACAAGCCGCGACGTCACCGAAGGTCCTTCAAGCGCTGATTCTTAGGAAGGAAGGCTGCCGGAAAGAAGCAGGCCGCGTCCGAGGGTGAGTAAATACCAAATAGGAATATACTCACCCTCGGACGCGCCCTGCTTCTTTCCGGCAGCCTTCCTTCCTAAGAATCAGCGCTTGAAGGACCTTAGGTGACGTCGCGGCTTGTGATTGGTCGCGTGAGCGGTCACATGGGCGGTCGCGCGACCAATCACAAGCCGCGACGTCATCTAAGGTCCTTCACGCGCTGATTCTAAGGAAGGAAGGCTGCCGGTTAGTACCAGGGCGCGTCAGAGGGTAAGTATAGCAATATTTTTTATTTTAATTCTTTATTTTACACTTAAATATGGATCCCAGGGCCTGAAGGAGAGTTTCCTCTCCTTCAGACCCTGGGAACCATAGTATCCCATTGCACTGCATTGGGTTTCGTGTTTCGGCCGACCCCGACCCCGACTTTTCTATAGGATCGGCCGATTTCACTCGACCCGACTTTTGAGAAAGTCGGGTTTCGTGAAACCCGACCCGATCCTATAAAAGTAAAAGTCGCTCAACCCTATATATTATCATTACAAATGCATTCTCTGATAAAGCTCTTATTCAGCCTGGGTAGTGTTTATATTATATTACTTTATTTATTGTGGGCCCCTTCAGCCTCTCACCCACCATTGTATGTTTTTGTATGTCTGTACTTTGGATTTTTATGGAAAACATCTTTTGACTATTTTATTAAATATATATCTCTTTAAATTTACTGAGATGACATTAGTCCTGGCATTTTTCTTTTTCAGATTCTTGTCTAGCTGGTAATGCCTTTTGGGCAGTGTACCCATATCAGGGGTCATTTTGCAGTTTTTTGATATTTCTACCAGAACTCCACAGACATGTTCTCTGGACACGGGGCTATAGAGAACCACAGGGAAGACGTGACTGATCCTGAGTGTGTCCTTGCATCTGCCTCTATGTTTTCCAGCTCTCCATCTGCAGGTTATCCGCAGGCCCTTTATAGGTCCTCTTCTAAAGTCAAAATAGGCCCTGCTTCTACTTCTAATTTAATCATGGAGTATGAAAACAACCAAGTTCTGGACTGTGAAATGACTTGGAGGCTTAGAGTATCCACTTCACCTGGTGAGCTTAACATTAAGCCTCATGCAGTATCATGATGTTACAGGTCTTAGCAAATGACAAAGGCACCCAGGATGCTGACCTGAGGGTGCCAGGTCCAGAAGTGAAGACTGCCTGATTTGGCTGTTACAGAGGACCAGACTGGATTTTGTTTCAAAAACCTGACCGGCACATCCAAACATAGACTCAGTGTGAACAGGTGCTGAACCTAGAGTCGCCAACTCGTATATAGTTAAGTAAATAAGGCAGCACACTGCAGCGCTAGAACATACAAACTTGAAAAATGAAATTTGAACTGCATTACTGCACTAGAAATATGAAAAATGGGAGCATTTAGTGTTGTGAATTCTGTTGTCGGGCTCCCTCCTGTGGTCATGAATGGTACTTCGGCTGGTACTGTCCATGGACTTCCTCTGGTGGGTGTTTCTGAGTTTCACAGGTGACGAGGTTAATTTGTTAGCTGCTGCTCTATTTAACTCCACTTAGATCTTTGCTCCATGCCACCTGTTAATGTTCCAGTATTGGTCTGTTCACTCTTGGATCGTTCTTGTGACCTGTCTTCCCTTCAGAAGCTAAGTTCCAGCTTGTATTTCTTTGGTTTGCTATTTTTCTGTCCAGCTTGCTATTTAATTTGTTGTCTTGCTTGCTGGAAGCTCTGGGACGCAGAGGGAGCGCCTCCGCACCGTGAGTCGGTGCGGAGGGTCTTTTTGCGCCCTCTGCGTGGTCTTTTTGTAGGTTTTTGTGCTGACCGCAAAGTAACCTTTCCTATCCTCAGTCTGTTCAGTAAGTCGGGCCTCACTTTGCTAAATCTATTTCATCTCTGTTTGTATTTTCATCTTTATTCACAGTCATTATATGTGGGGGGCTGCCTTTTCCTTTGGGGAATTTCTCTGAGGCAAGGTAGGCTTTATTTTTCTATCTTCAGGGCTAGCTAGTTTCTTAGGCTGTGCCGAGTTGCATAGGGAGCGTTAGGCGCAATCCACGGCTATTTCTAGTGTGTTTGATAGGTTTAGGGATTGCGGTCAGCAGAGTTCCCACGTCCCAGAGCTCGTCCTTATTATCAGTAACTATCAGGTCATTCCGTGTGCTCTTAACCACCAGGTCCATGATTGTCCTGACCACCAGGTCATAACAGTTTAGCGCATAAAAATGGCCAATTTTATGTGTACCTGGTAGCCCCTTTACGGCATCTCTCTTATACCAGGTCCTACACTTGCCTTACCTCGCTGAGAATAAACGTCTCCATCTGAATGGGTACATGTGAAACCTCTTCTTAGACTAAAATTCTCTCTCTCTGTGGAGGGGTATTGGACCTGCTGTAATTAAAACACCTGTGGCTAGGAGGCGGAGTGCACGATCAGAAGGCTAGAGAATACATTTCAAAAACCTGACCGGCACATCCAAACATAGACTCAGTGTGAACAGGTGCTGAACCTAGAGTCGCCAACTCGTATATAGTTAAGTAAATAAGGCAGCACACTGCAGCGCTAGAACATACAAACTTGAAAAATGAAATTTGAACTGCATTACTGCACTAGAAATATGAAAAATGGGAGCGTTTAGCGCATAAAAATGGCCAATTTTATGTGTACCTGGTAGCCCCTTTACGGCATCTCTCTTATACCAGGTCCTACACTTGCCTCACCTCGCTGAGAATAAACGTCTCCATCTGAATGGGTACATGTGAAACCTCTTCTTAGACTAAAATTCTCTCTCTCTGTGGAGGGGTATTGGACCTGCTGTAATTAAAACACCTGTGGCTAGGAGGCGGAGTGCACGATCAGAAGGCTAGAGAATACATTTCAAAAACCTGACCGGCACATCCAAACATAGACTCAGTGTGAACAGGTGCTGAACCTAGAGTCACCAACTCGTATATAGTTAAGTAAATAAGGCAGCACACTGCAGCGCTAGAACATACAAACTTGAAAAATGAAATTTGAACTGCATTACTGCACTAGAAATATGAAAAATGGGAGCGTTTAGCGCATAAAAATGGCCAATTTTATGTGTACCTGGTAGCCCCTTTACGGCATCTCTCTTATACCAGGTCCTACACTTGCCTTACCTCGCTGAGAATAAACGTCTCCATCTGAATGGGTACATGTGAAACCTCTGCTTAGACTAAAATTCTCTCTCTCTGTGGAGGGGTATTGGACCTGCTGTAATTAAAACACCTGTGGCTGGGAGGCGGAGTGCACGATCAGAAGGCTAGAGAATACATTTCAAAAACCTGACCGGCACATCCAAACATAGACTCAGTGTGAACAGGTGCTGAACCTAGAGTCGCCAACTCGTATATAGTTAAGTAAATAAGGCAGCACACTGCAGCGCTAGAACATACAAACTTGAAAAATGAAATTTGAACTGCATTACTGCACTAGAAATATGAAAAATGGGAGCGTTTAGCGCATAAAAATGGCCAATTTTATGTGTACCTGGTAGCCCCTTTACGGCATCTCTCTTATACCAGGTCCTACACTTGCCTCACCTCGCTGAGAATAAACGTCTCCATCTGAATGGGTACATGTGAAACCTCTTCTTAGACTAAAATTCTCTCTCTCTGTGGAGGGGTATTGGACCTGCTGTAATTAAAACAACTGTGGCTAGGAGGCGGAGTGCACGATCAGAAGGCTAGAGAATACATTTCAAAAACCTGACCGGCACATCCAAACATAGACTCAGTGTGCACATGTACCCATTCAGATGGAGACGTTTATTCTCAGCGAGGTAAGGCAAGTGTAGGACCTGGTATAAGAGAGATGCCGTAAAGGGGCTACCAGGTACACATAAAATTGGCCATTTTTATGCGCTAAACGCTCCCATTTTTCATATTTCTAGTGCAGTAATGCAGTTCAAATTTCATTTTTCAAGTTTGTATGTTCTAGCGCTGCAGTGTGCTGCCTTATTTACTTAACTATATACGAGTTGGCGACTCTAGGTTCAGCACCTGTTCACACTGAGTCTATGTTTGGATGTGCCGGTCAGGTTTTTGAAATGTATTCTCTAGCCTTCTGATCGTGCACTCCACCTCCTAGCCACAGGTGTTTTAATTACAGCAGGTCCAATACCCCTCCACAGAGAGAGAGAATTTTAGTCTAAGAAGAGGTTTCACATGTACCCATTCAGATGGAGACGTTTATTCTCAGCGAGGTAAGGCAAGTGTAGGACCTGGTATAAGAGAGATGCCGTAAAGGGGCTACCAGGTACACATAAAATTGGCCATTTTTATGCACTAAACGCTCCCATTTTTCATATTTCTAGTGCAGTAATGCAGTTCAAATTTCATTTTTCAAGTTTGTATGTTCTAGCGCTGCAGTGTGCTGCCTTATTTACTTAACTATATACGAGTTGGCGACTCTAGGTTCAGCACCTGTTCACACTGAGTCTATGTTTGGATGTGCCGGTCAGGTTTTTGAAATGTATTCTCTAGCCTTCTGATCGTGCACTCCGCCTCCTAGCCACAGGTGTTTTAAATACAGCAGGTCCAATACCCCTCCACAGAGAGAGAGAATTTTAGTCTAAGAAGAGGTTTCACATGTACCCATTCAGATGGAGACGTTTATTCTCAGCGAGGTAAGGCAAGTGTAGGACCTGGTATAAGAGAGATGCCGTAAAGGGGCTACCAGGTACACATAAAATTGGCCCTTTTTATGCACTAAACGCTCCCATTTTTCATATTTCTAGTGCAGTAATGCAGTTCAAATTTCATTTTTCAAGTTTGTATGTTCTAGCGCTGCAGTGTGCTGCCTTATTTACTTAACAGACTGGATTTTGGGCCTGGGCAGCACAAATTATTTTGCTCAACTCTTCTTGCCATACAGGGAGCAATTGATTGTTATGGATGCAGACTCCAGAGGCCACCTGCGTGAGACCCCTAGAGATATTAAAAAATAGGGTCCAGGAGTGACACCTGTGGTACCCAACTAGTAACTGTGACCTATTCACAGTACGACATGAATAATCCTTCATAAATTTATGCTGATATAGAATTATATGTTTATTTTCATTAAAATACTACAGGAGATGATTTTTTGGACCTATTGGCCCACATGTAGCTTTAGACTGGTGTAGGCTTCTCAGCTGAGAGCAGGACTAAGTTAAATTTTGCCTTGAGCACCGGAAAAACTAATTGGCCTTGATTCATCAAGATCAGTGATTTCACATTGGTCTTCATGAGGAAGCGGGGTAGAGAGGCATGAAGTAGTACGCACCTCCGTGTAAGCCTCACCACAAATATATTCTATGCAACCTAGACTTACTGAATATGGACACAGACTACGAAAGTAAGAAATTGGACATTTTGTCATCCATGTTTAATGATACTGACCATAATGTGGCAGCTTTTACTTCCAGTGGCACTGAAGTTTGTATTTATAATGATTTACACTATACACTAATGAGACAATTGGAACATAAAATGTTGAAAGAAACTGAAATTTGGTGGGATGCTACCACTTTAAAATCCTTCATCTCTAAAAATATGGTACCTAGAGAGCTGAGAAGTCAAAAAAATTGCACTTACACATTTTGGAATCAGGAGTGGAATCAGATATTTCACATTTTCACTGAAATAAATGTAATAATAATCGTGAAATATAAAGAGATCGACTTGAATAAATTAAAAAATGATATCAAGGTGATACAAACCTCTTTACATAGTCATGAAACCCTGCCACAATTTACCATCTCCAAAAACAAAATTATGCAAAATGTTGACAAACTACAAAAAAATTATTGCCACCACCAAAAAAAACAAATTTGTACGTGGCACCACAGATTTTACCAACAATCAGGTGTATACGAATACATATAATCTCAGAAATTGTAGAAGAGGTCATCCATGCCAGGAGCAGAGGAGAGTCAGCTTTGCCAGCTCCAATACTTCAGTGGGTTCATCTTTATATACAGGAGAAGCTATTTCTGATACTTCTATGGCAACTGAGGAGCTAATACATCCAAATACCGGATCTAGAATTGTTTATAAAACACAGACAAAAAACGTCAGAAGAGGGCAGGGAGAAAACACAAGAGGAAGAAGATACTCACCTCATCTGAAGAATCGTTATTGTCATTTCAAGTGTGGAACTTATCTAGCTATGTCTTTTCAAGCTCACAAATTCCTCTACTGTCTAAGAATCTGCATTTTTCCTCGACAGACAAGTTCAATGTTTTTTGCACAATTCTGGACATTAACATGCTAGCCAGGAGTTTGACTGTAAAATGTCAGTTTTTCAGTGAATCTGTTACTATCCCTCCGACACATCATAACACCGATGATGATAATAAATTTTTTTCCCAATAATTATTTTCATAAATTATTTTGCCAAATCTAAGATTCCCATAATCAGAGGAATTAACAACAGTGGATTCTTTGAATCATTCTTTTATTGTATCTAATCCCTATTTTTATCCCATCCAGTCTAGAACCTCTGCTTTGGATCAGTTCCAGGAACTGATCGAAAAAGAACTTATCTTACTAGACAAAAACATGCAAATTGCCTCTTCTGAGAAAAAGAGGACTTAAACTCTATAGCGCCACCTGTTGGAAGTAGCGATCCTACAAGTCACAATCAACCCTTTAACGAGTCTTGCAATATGACTTAGGCTTATTTCACACTTCCGTCGGTACGGGGCAGTCACAAAGCGTCGGCGCAATGTACCGACGGACAGTGGTGATTTTCTGCACAACGTGGGAAGCGGACGCAGTGTTTCAACTTGTCCGCTGCCCATAGTAAACTCCCAGGGAGGAGGGGGTGAAGTTATAGCCGGGCATGCACAGTTTAAAATGCAGGACACGACGTACGAAAAAACGTTCCCCTGAACGTTTTTTCGCTGAAACGGTCTGCCAAATACCGACGCATCCAGTGCACAACGGACGCAACGTGTGGCCATATGTCGCGATCTGTTGGCAATTCAAGTCTATGGGAAAAAAGCGCATCCTGTGGGCACAAACTTGCAGGATGCATTTTTTTCCCAAAATGATGCATTGTGCATGATCTAAAAAGATGGAAGTGTGAAAGTAGCCTTAGGATAAAAGCGAAATCAGTATCTCAATTCGCAGACATGGTGTTTCGGGCTGTTGGCCCTCATCAGTGCGAGGCATGAGAACTGATTTGGCTAGGTGAGAGGTTCTGGACTGGGGTCTAAGGGGTAACGTTTCCAACAGGTGGCGCTATAGAGTTTAAGTCCTCTTTTTCTCAGAAGAGGCAATTTGCATATTATATTTCCAGAGGAGCATTGCACGGCGAATAAGCCTCCTTACCTTGACAAGCCAGAGATGGTATGTCACTCTCCATAAGGAGAAACGTTACCCCTTAGAGCCCAGTCCAGAGCCTCTCACCTAGCCAAATCAGTTCTCATTCTTCGCACTGATGAGGGCCAACAGCCCGAAACACTGTGTCTGCGAATTGAGATACTGATTTGGCTTTTATCCTAAGTCATATTGCACGACTCGTTAAAGGGTTCATTGTGACTTGTAGGATCACTACTTCCAACAGGTGGCGCTATAGAGTTAAAGTTCTCTTTTTCTCACACAATTTGCATATTTAATTTCCCAGAGGAGCATTGCACGGCGAATAAACCTCCTTACCTTGACAAGCCAGCTGGTATGTCACTCTCCATAAGGAGAAACGTTACCCCTTAGACCCTAGACAAAAAAAGTTCAAGTAGAATAATCTCACAATGGAAGAATTTGCGGATGAAGAAAAAATAAAAAATAACCCAGATTTTTTAGGCCACCCAGCTGGGGAGCAGTGGTATTGATAAATGCTGGGTTGTATCATTCACTCATTATGGAATCACTAAATAACTCCTTAGTCTATAGGAAGCTGGCTACACATCCCTCTAATGCTTTCCAAATGGAACTTACATCTCTTCTTTCTGAAGGTACGCATATGGCGGCCATAGATACTAAATTAATGGAGAATCTATATGTGAGCAATGCAGTTACACCAATCAACCACGCATTACTTAAAGTTCACAAAAATGTATTCCCTTACGTAAGACCCATTATATCGAGTATAGGCTCTATGAGCGTAAAACTGGAGGCTTGGGTTGATCATTATTTGCAATCCCTAGTCAGAAATATACATCAGGGATACAAAAGCCATCATTTCAATTTTTCTGGTTTTGAGTGGAGACCTAATGGCTCAGTTGTGATGTTGTGGGTCACTACCCGTCTATACCTCATCACATTGCCATAGATTCCTAATCTTTTTTCCTGAAAAGTTACAGTACATATATAATACCAATACAAGATTTTCTTGTCATGTCCATTTCATTCTTGTAAGATCAAAATTTTTTTGCATTTAACCATCAATTTTTCCTGCAGAAGGAGGGGGTTAGTATGGGTGGGAAATTCTCCCCTTCTTTAATTAACATTGTTATAGCAGTCTGTGAAGAAGGGTTTATTTTCAGCGACATTAACCCTGACATACATGTAAGACGAGAGCATGGATCGGGGGTACCTTTTACACTCTGGGCCGGAACTGTCGGGTCTGTCACCTTTGTTGTCTGGGGGAAAGCTTAGAGACACGGACCGACCATTGCATTTGACAGCAGGGGGCAGAGTGAGGATAAAAAGGGCAGAGCACACAAAACGGCAGGCAGCCTTGATGGAAAGATGCAGCATGCAGTAGGAATTTAGATGCTCCATCCTATGAGCACCGTGACAGCGCAGGGCTGTGCTACATTGTCCCAGCTGCTCCCTACAAAGACTGTGACTGGAGAACCGTGTTCCACCCAGTGGCCCCTTCTGTTCAAGTAACTACACATCTTGGACAACCATATAACGCGCGCGTGCTGCCTAAAAGAAACCGGGTGACTTATCCAGGACTTTACCCTTACTCACCCACTTATTACTACCGGCCTTTGCCCAGTCTAAGCAGTGCACAGGACTGCTTGTTTCCCTGCTACTCCAGACCCTGGGACAGACAGCGAAGACTCTCCGTCATCACAAGCAACTGAACCACCGACGCCTACACCCCTGCATCAGTTCTATCACATGCTGACCGTGTCAGCACCACCGTGCCCATCTGAGACTCCTCATTCTGAAGTCGCCGGACCGATAAGTTTACTACTATTGAACACTGTTTATATCCTTTGCCCTCACTACCTCTGTCGGTGTAACGAAAGTGTTAATACCATCTGCCTATACCTCCCTGCGTGGAGTATATCCCTGTTATAGTTGTTAGGGTTGGCAGATTGCACTAAATGAAAATAAAGATGAAGTGCAATTGCAACCCGAGGTCCACCATGTGGAGATGTAAAACCACAGCAAGTGTACAATAGTGCAAGCATGTGGCAAGCGATCTAAAAAACACACAGGGTTAAATATCACCCGATGTGAAGAGAAAGTAATTACCTTGCTCTGTTAGCTTCACAGAGGGGTGGAAACGCTATGGCGCAACTAGATGGCACTATGTGAACTACCCTGTTACTTCACAGGTGAGCGCTACCCTCTCGAGACAAGGGAACAGGTGGTAGACACAGACACAGCGAATGCATGCACACAAACTCCTCTCCGGAGGTGCCGTAATTCTAAGGACTGAACGCCTGCCCTGTGCACACACACAAACTCCTCTCCGGAGAAGCCAGAATTCTAAAGGCAATATGCCTGCCCTGAGCACACGCAAGCTAGTCCACACCACCAAAGTGTTCTTCACACACACATAACACAAATGATCTTAGTGCACCGATGGGCATGCCAAAGATCCTTTCATAGATTATGCCAATCAGACAGGACCTTGCTCGAGGGCCAATCCGTAGCCAGCACAGGACCTGAGCAGCTGACTACCGACCACCAATGAGAGGTCGCTTCATGAGCATGCTCAGTGGAGTGATTTCTCGACTTAGATCCAGGAACGTCTGTTCGCTGCTGCCTATTGCTAGTTACTATATCTGTAACAGGAGAGCCAGGAGTAACTAGACGAACAGCGCGAGTCTGAGTATGACGCTGAGACTGACGTTTCTGCTGAGCAGGCTCCACTGCGGTCGGAAAAGAATGGGAGACCACAGAGGAAGACAAGGCTTGGGATCCACCTCATGCAGAAGGAGAATCCCAGGCCCTAACAATAGTAAAATTAATTTTAACCCTTGCCCTGTCTCCTATCCGTTACTGCATCCCACAACCAGCTCACATACACCACATACTATAGTTCGGTCATTATATCGACGACCTCTTGTTTGCATGGCTGGGCACCCAACAGGAGGTTTTAGGGTTTATCTCATACATTATTGACAATCCATATAACTTTAAATTACGTATACAATCAATGATATATCAATTTCCTAGATATTACTTTACAAGGTAATAAATGTGGTAGCAGTGTCATTGTATCCCCATGTAGGAAACCCTCCAACTGTAATTCTATTCTTCAAGCTGAAACATGTCATACACTGTACATTATTAAGAATATCCCGATGGGGGAACTCACTGTACTAAAACAGATGATATTACCAGGGAGGCTGATAAAGTTCTCTGCAGACTAAAAAACAGAGGTTATAGAGGTACACATCTAAACAGTGCCATAAAACAAATATCGGAAATTAAACAATATGACCTACTGGAATTGGAGAGCAACACACATTTGAACAATAATAAAAAGCCTCAAAAAAGATGCCAATTATGCTAAAGTTTACCTATTCTGAACTAGGATACTAAACTTTCAAACACTTAAAAAATATTAATATCAGATATGTAGCTAAAAAGGCACCAACATTGGGGTCGATAATGTCCCCTAGTTTTTTCAACAAAATACTAGAAAGTCCACATATATGTGACTTTCATTAAAATACTTTTTTAGATGCGGCAACACCAGATGCATCTCCTGTGAGCATGCACGCAAATCTATCCCATCTATCTACAGGCCAGACATTCAACATCAAACATTTTATTAATTTGTAATACTACAGGTGTTACTTATCTCATAGATTGCATACTATGTCATATTCAATATGTTGGGTGCACTGTTGGCCCCCTGAAGAATCGTATCAGGAGACATATGTCAAATGCTACAAGCACAATACAGCTTTAAATATCTTCACAGTGTCATGTCATTTTGCACAAGTGCATAAAGGTACTCTGTCCTCTTTTCTATTCAACGGTATTGAGAAAGTTGATAAACCTATTATGGGAGGTAATTTCAAAAGGAAAATTTTAAACAAGGAATACTTTTGGATCTTTATGTTAAATACTAGAACTGTATGTGGTCTCAATGTGAGGCAAGATCTGATTTTACAATATTCGTAGGGTTTTTCCCGCTAAGGTTGCTTCCCCTTCCTTTTTAAACCTTTCTGTGTTTCTATGCATTTTAGGTGTATAACTTAATGTGCATTATCCCCATTGGATCACATTTGACATGTGATTGAGTTTTTTACATATATAGTTAGTCCTGACATGCAGCATGTGACCATGAGTAAGGCTTGCTAATAGCTGAAACGTGTTGATTTTCCTTTGCCTCTGGATGTACTGTATCGTCCTTTTAACAGAATTTTTCAATAAATCGTGTATTTTATTCTATCTTATCTGCTGCCTCCTTTTCCTTCATCTCAGATGTTTAAGCCTGGACCCAGGCTTATCCGTGCAAGACTACCGGCTAAATCCCATGATCACAACTGTGGTGAGCTGACTCCCTCTCTCCTTTTTCCTTGATTTATTATTGTCATCACAAATTTCACTCTAGTAAGGGACAAGGAATACCGGCGCTCATCATGAATTTTTCAATCGGGCAACATCACTCCCTGTCACTTCCACGTCCCACCCTAATTCCACCACTTTGTTGGAGCAGATCAAAAATGGCATGAAAACCTGAAAAGTCTCAAAAAAATTGCACAGAAAGTGTTGCTAATTTTATAAACTTTTTAAGCCAGTAAAAGCTTTGATGAATTGGGGCTATTGCCTATACCAAAACAGTCTTTAGAATCCATTTCTAGATATTTCCATAAAATAAAAGATCTTGCCAACTGCTTAGGCTGATGGTGAAATGAAATGGTAAGTTTTGTAGCCTATAGTGAAAGATACATCTGAAAAATGTTACCACAGGATTAATTATGGAACCATCTATACATTCTGAGCTATTGGTCCCCCGATCTCAGACTACCGTGAAGGACCTGCCAACAGTGCCACATTTAGAGATTGTTGATACAGCCAATTAAATTTGCCAAGATAATCCCAAAATGCTGAAAGTCTATAAGCAAATATAGATACAAATGGATAGAGCAATGTTGGGACATCATGATTTGACAATTTTTACTGTAGAATCCTAGAAATCTTTTAAGATTATTTTAAGTAAAACACATCTATATGTAATAAAACTGCCGGAGTTAAGAAATATCTAGGGTACAATAACACTGGCTAAGCAAATTGCCCTTGATCACCAGGCTCATTCCATGCATCAATGCTTTTTTTTTCATCAGCATGTGGTTAGTAGAGCAAAACTGTTATCAGCAAGAAAAGAGATTGAAAAGTAGGAAAATCTACTTATGGCCCTTTGGCATAATAGCCTAATTGTCCTCAAGGTTTAAGGAAAGTAATCTTTGTTGTGCTGTATAATATTGCTGGTACATGTACATGTAATGGGATTTATGCATATTACTGCCAACAAATATGATGAATTATATTCTACAAAATGGATTTTTTTTTATACAGAGGTCCAGGGGCCCTATGATGAAGGTGAATTCTCTCATCCATGCCTAGTTTTTCTGCCCTATACATTTATAGAAGGAAGTAAGCAATGATGGGACAGTAATTGAGATAGTGGGTCAAATGGCAAACATTTTATGCTCAAACCATATGAGAAAAAGTAACTACCCCCTTTATCAGTGTAAGTACAGCAGTTTTCTGTTGGAAACACATTGACAAAACTGGAGATTTTGTCAAACACTATATTTATGTGGCACTAAATAATAGCATATACAGAAGCATATTGTAAATATTTCCAACCAACCTGATGTTGCTTTCAGTCAATGCTGGATTGATAAATAAGACACACAACTTAAAGGGAGTCTGTCACCTCATTTTGGCCCTATAAAATGCGGCCACCGCCATCAGGGGCTTATCTACAGCATTCTGCAATGCTGTAGATAAGCCCCCAATGTAACTTGAAAGATAAGAAAAACAAGTTATGTTATACTCACCCAGGGGCGGTCCCGGTTCGGTTCAGATCTGATGGGCATCGCATGTCTGGGTCCGGGGCCTCCCATCTTCATACGATGTCGTCATCCTCCTTGCTTCTGTTACGGCTCCTGTGCAGGTGTATTGATTTCCACTGTTGAGGGCAGAGCAAAGTACTGCAGTGCGCAGGCGCTGGACCTCTCTGACCTTTCCCGGTGCCTGTGCACTGCAGTACTTTGCTCTGCTCTCAATAGGGAAGATAAAGTACACTTGCGCATGAGCCGCGACAGGAAGCAAAGAAGAGGATGAATCGTATGAAGATGGTAGGCGCCGGAACCGGACCGCGATGCCCATCGGACCCGACTACACCGGACTGCCCCTGGGTAAGTATAATATAACTTGTTTTTCTTATCTTTCAGGTTACATTGAGGGCTTATCTACAGCATTACAGAATGCTGTAGATAAACCCCTGATGGTGGTGGCTGCAGTTTATTAGGCCAAAATGAGGTGACAGATTCCCTTTAATGAAGCTCCTGCAGTACACTGGGGAAAAGACCTATTGGCTCTAACTTTTTTTCATTGTCCCTTAATACAATGTGTAGAAGAGCGTTCACACTGTCGCCATTTCACAGACAAAACCCATGAAAAAAACAAAATAAGCATACACAATGTTGTAAGTAAATAGTAATAGTACATGTAAGTAATATACGGTACTTAGTTAACACTATTTTGATAAAACAAATCCGCAAAAACATTTCACCGCGAAAGATATACACAATCAGGATGGCCCAATCCTGTCTCTAGTATTAAATCCTCACCTTGTGTCAGCTGACCTGAAGATTTGGGCCTATGTCATGCACTGCCTTTATATTTTAATGTCAGCTGACACAAGGTGAGGTTTTTATACTAGATATAAAATAGGAACTTCCCGATTGGGTACACCTTGTTGCGGTGAGATATCTTTTATACTTTTTTGATCAAAATAGTGTGAACTTAGTACTATATGTTATTTACATGTACTATTTACATATTTACTTACTACATGGTGTATGCTCATTTTGTATTTTTCTTAAGTTTTATCCTGCCTTCATTTCCAAAAGAGAAAAAACTATTACTTTATTCAGCTGTGCTATGTATTCTCAGCGATCTTCATCTCTTGAAAGTAGTTTTGGCATTTCTGTAATACTATCTGTGGTCTACCTGGAGGTGGCAAGGACTGTGGGCATGCACTCAATGAAAAACTAATTCAGAACTTTTTTCTAAAGTGTAAATGTTTCAACTCGTTAATCCATTCTAGTATAGAAGGGGGATCGATGTCTTCAAAATTTGACAGGAAAAACCTATATCTTTGTACCATTAAAGCCAGTATATAGAAAAATATTAAAATTTGAGAGTCCTCAGCCCTCTACTCATCCAGAAACTTGCTCAATAAGAGTGTCCACACATGAAATAATTGGTCTTCCTGGAATTCCAGATTCTCGTATTAGGTCACCAGCTCTTATGGATTTGTCTGGAAGACAAGATACCAACTTGTTTATTTCCTTGTAATAGTCCTGTGTAGGGTCAGATATACATTTTTTGCAATAGTGTGTGTCCATCAGTTGTCTGGTTGCCTCCTTCATGTGTGGGCGCCCTTACTTAGCAAGTTTCTGGATGGGTAGAGGGTACCCTTAAACCCCTGTTAAAGAATACACTAGCTACATTCATGACACAACTGAAGTATTGAATAAACTAGTAGCAATATGTTCTCTACCAGAAGGAACCATCCTGGCTACCATGGATGAGAAATCTTTGTACTGTATTATCCCACACCCGGATTAATTAAATGCTTGCAAAGTTTTCACTGAAATTCAGGAACTGATGCTGATTCTGTTGTAAAACATTACAAAATTCACTCTCAACCACAACTAGTTTGAATTTGATAACAACATATATCTACAGTAGACTGTAACAGCAATGGAAAGTAAAGTTTCTCCACAGTACGCAAATCTTTTCATGACAAAACTTGAAAGTGACTTATAGTCTTCTTGTCCCATCAGGCCTATGGCCTACTACAGTTACATTAACGATATTTTAATCATCTGGACGGAGTCTAAACAACAGTTAAAGACGTTCCATGAACACTTTAATCCGACCATCAACTCAACACTCCTGCACTGAAATTAATTTCTTTGACACCATCATTAAGCTACAGAACAATGAAATAGAGATGTCCCTGCACCAGAAACCAATTGGCCGTCCAACATACCTTAAATAGAATGGCTTCCATTTAAAATACATAAACTCTATTGTCTACAGCCAAGCCATCAGATACAATCGCATATGTTCCGACCCAATGGACAGAGACAAACACCTTGGTGGCCTCCAAAAAGCCTTTTAGAACCAGGATTGCCATCCGAGAACAATTGAAAGCCAAATTGCAAAGGCCACCAACAAGAAAGCAATCTAATAGTCACCTACAACCCAAATTTGGAGGTGGTAACGGGAGGTGCACAGAAACTACAACCTTTATTACAAAAAGATGCCCGATTACAATCCATATTTCCAGATCCCCCACTTTTAGGCAGCTCCCAAATCTAAGAAGCAGCATTGTCATTGTCAGAAGCTCACTGTCCTCTTCAACAACTACAGGAACCTTTCCTTGCAACTAGAAAAAATGTAAAACCTGTCCTTTTATAATGACCACGGACAAGATAAAGATCCCCAATTCACATCAGGACTACAAGATTCCAGGTACTTCTAATGTGGTGTACTTAATTATATGTACCAAATGTCCAGCTGGGGTCTGTATGTAGCGGAGACAGGACAAAAAATTAGAACAGGGATGCATTCTCATCACCACACAATAAAATAAAAAAATAATAGATCTACCTGTGTCCAAACATTTTTGTATCACTGATCACAGCATCATGGACATGAAATTACTTGTATTAAAAGGTAATTTCAAATCTCAGAGAGACAGAAACATTTGGGGGCACAAACTTATGACAACCTTTGACAAACTCAAAGTAAGAATGAATGTGTCGCATGGATTTATGTCTTTCTACAACAACTAAGGAATTTGCTCCTCAGAAAATTTGGGGGCATCACAACCATACACCAGACCTCAATCACTAGACAATAACACTTTCACACTTCGTAGCTATGAACTGTTCCAATATTTACTGCCGTAACTGTTTACGCCCAGTCCTAAATTGATAGTTCTGCTTCACGTCACTTGTCTTACTTTATGCATTATTATGTGTCCTCTTGTGGATGAATATGTGACTCTACAGATTATGTGATTATTATGAGTAGTCTCAAAAGCTGTTACTATCTTTTCAGTTAGCCATTAAAAGGTATGAACCTCTGAAAATTCTCAAGTATTAATATTTTTCTGTCTACTGGCTAAGACAGTACAAAGATATATATTTTTCCTATACTAATACTCATGTATTTTTCTTCTTTTGTGGGATGTAGTCATGCCCTATAGTGTTGGTGGGGTAAATATGAGTGCTTGTCCTTGTGGGGTGCACTTTTATCGTGCTGAGCAGCCCACTTGATCTACTAGTATGAGTGTCACACAGGTTGTAAGCCAGACACTGTGCATTACTTGTATCTGTGTGACCGGCACCTCATACAAACCTTATCCATGTGTCATGTACAGAGAACATTAGAGATCTTTATTTTTTTATTCACATTTTGTGACATCTGTTAATGTACATTACTCACTCACACAATAGAGGGGGCAAACGGAAAGCAGAATTAGCGGCTTCATACTAGTATTATCTCTTAAAACAAGTTTTTGTGGAGATTGATAAAAAGCACATTTATCTTGACACTTATGATGCATTTGAGCTTTTTCTATGTGTTCTTACATAAGCACAACGTGATAAAGTATAATCTATATATCAAGAGTTATTGTTGGCATCGACACAGTGCTTTGAGGCATAACTGACATTTGTGCACGGAACATTACATAGACATTATGTCTACCCTACTATTCATGCCAGCTCTCATTTCTGCAAACGCTTCTGTAAATCTAACTTCATAGGTAACAAATTACTTTACATCCTTTGTGAGTATGACGCTAATAGACTTATTAGAAAAAAAAAACAAAGGTGTGAACTGGGATATAAACTGATATGCAGCGTGTCAGCGCATGTTCACTCTAGCCAATGAACAGAAAAAAACAAAGACAAAAACATAATGATAAAAAAATAAGCATCCTAGTGCATGAAAATAATATACAGTACTTACAGGTGCTTCTCACAAATTTAGAATATTATCAAAAAGTTAACTACCGTATATACTCGAGTATAAGCCGAGATTTTCAGCCCAAATTTTAGGGCTGAAAGTGCCCCCCTCGGCTTATACTCGAGTCACGGTAGCGGTGGGGTCGGCAGGTGAGGGGCTGAGGGCGCTGGGGTATACTTACCTAGTCCCAGCGATCCTCACGCTGTCCCTGCCGTCCCACGGGCTTCGGCGCTGCAGCTTCTTCCTCTCTTCAGCGGTCACGTGGGACCGCTCATTACAGAAATGAATAAGCGGCTCCACCTCCCATAGGGGCGGAGCCGCTTATTCATTTCTCTAATCAGCGGTAACGGTGACCGCTGATAGAGAAAGAAGCTGCAGCGCCGAAGACAGGAGGGGACAGCGCGAGGATCGCCAGGACTAGGTGAGTATGTTATATTCACCTGTCCTCGTTCCAGCCGCCGGGCGCCGATCCATCTTCCCGGCCAGCGCCTCCATCTTCCCGGCGTCTGCGCTCTCTGACTGTTCAGGCAGAGGGCGCGATGACGCATATAGTGTGCGCGGCGCCCTCTGCCTGATCAGTCAGAGCAGAGACGCCGGGAAGATGGAGGCGCCGGAACGAGACGCTGGGAGCTGCAATCAAGGGAGGTGAGTATGTGTTTTTTTTTTTTTATTACAGCAGTAGCAGCGGCAGCACAGATTAATGTGGAGCATCTATGGGGCACAATGAATGGTGCAGAGCACCATATAAGGCACAGCTAGGGGGCACAATGAACGGTGCAAAGCACCGTATAAGGCACAGCTAGGGGGCACAATGAACGGTGCAGAGCACCGTATAAGGCACAGCTAGGGGGCACAGTGAACGGTGCAGAGCACCGTATATGGCACAGCTAGGGGGCACAATGAACGGTGCAGAGCACCGTATAAGGCACAGCTAGGGGGCACAATGAACGGTGCAGAGCACCGTATAAGGCACAGCTAGGGGGCACAGTGAACGGTGCAGAGCACCGTATATGGCACAGCTAGGGGGCACAGTGAACGGTGCAGAGCACCGTATATGGCACAGCTAGGGGGCACAATGAACGGTGCAGAGCACCGTATAAGGCACAGCTAGGGGGCACAGTGAACGGTGCAGAGCACCGTATATGGCACAGCTAGGGGGCACAATGAACGGTGCAGAGCACCGTATAAGGCACAGCTAGGGGGCACAATGAACGGTGCAGAGCACCGTATAAGGCACAGCTAGGGGGCACAATGAACGGTGCAGAGCACCGTATAAGGCACAGCTAGGGGGCACAATGAACGGTGCAGAGCACCGTATAAGGCACAGCTAGGGGGCACAGTGAACGGTGCAGAGCACCGTATAAGGCACAGCTAGGGGGCACAGTGAACGGTGCAGAGCACCGTATAAGGCACAGCTATGGGGCACAGTGAATGGTGCAGAGCACTGTATATGGCACAGCTAGGGGGCACAGTGAACGGTGCAGAGCACCGTATATGGCACAGCTAGGGGGCACAATGAACGGTGCAGAGCACCGTATATGGCACAGCTATGGGGCACAGTGAACGGTGCAGAGCACTGTATATGGCACAGCTAGGGGGCACAGTGAACGGTGCAGAGCACTATATGGGGCACAGCTATGGGGAAATATGAATGGTGTAGAGCACTATATGGCACAGCTATGGGGAAATAATGATCTATTTTTATTTTTGAAATTCACCGGTAAATGCTGCATTTCCACCCTAGGCTTATACTCGAGTCAATAAGTTTTCCCAGTTTTTTGTGGCAAAATTAGGGGGGTCGGCTTATACTCGGGTCGGCTTATACTCGAGTATATACGGTAATTTCAGTTCTTCAATACAAAAAGTGAAACTCATATATTATATAGAGTCATTACAGACAGAGTGATCTATTTCCAGTGCTTATTAATGTTGATGATCATGGCTTACAGCCAATGAAAATGCAAAAGTAATTATCTCAGTAAATTAGAATACTTTATAACACCAGCTTGAAAAATCCTTTTAACCCCTTTCTGACTTTGGACGGGATAGTATGTCCGAGATCAGATCCCCTGCTTTGATGCGGGCTCCGGCGGTGAGCCCGCGTCAAAGCCTGGACATGTCAGCTGTTTTGAACAGCTGACATGTGCCCGCAATAGCGACGGGTCGAATCACGATTCACCGGCCGCTATTAACTAGTTAAATGCCGCTGACAAATGCTGACAGCGGCATTTAACTAGCGCTTCCGGCCATCGGGCCGGAAATAAGCACATCGCTGACCCCATCACGTGATCGGGGGTCAGCGATGAATCAGCAAAACAACCAGAGGTCTCCTTGAGACCTCTATGGTTGTTGATGCTGGATTGCTATGATCGCCACCCTGTGGTCGGCGCTCATAGCAAGCCTGTAATTGGGCTACATAGGAGCAATCTGATCTTCGCTCCTATGTAGCAGAGCCGATTGAGTTATGCCAACTTCTAGCCTCCCATGGAGGCTATTGAAGCATGGCAAAAGTAAAAAAAAAAAGTTTTAAAAAATATGAAAAAAATAAAAAAATATAAAAGTTTAAATCACTCCCCTTTCGCCCCATTCAAAATAAAACAATAAAAATAAAATTAAACCTACACAAATTTGGTATCGCCGCGTTCAGAATCACCCAATCTATCAATTAAAAAGAAGGATTAATCTGATCACTAAACGGCGTAGCGAGAAAACAATTTGAAACCCCAGAATTTCTGGTCACCACGACATTGCATTAAAATGCAATAACAGGCGATTGAAAGAATGTGTTTGCACTGAAATGGTGTCATTAAAAACATCAGCTCGGCACACAAAAAATAAGCCCTCACTCAACCCCAGATCATGAAAAATGGAGATGCTATGGGTATCGGAAAATTGAGCAAACTTTTTTTTTTAGAAAAGTTTGGAATTTTTTTTACCACATAGAAAAAAATTAACCTAGACAGGTTTGGTGTTTATGAACTCATAATGACCTGGAGAATCATAATGGCAGGTCAGTTTTAGCATTTAGTGAACCTAGCAAAAAAGCCAAACAAAAACCCAGTGTATGATTGCACTTTTTTTTGCAATTTCACCGCACCTGGAATTTTTTTCCCGCTTTCTAGTACACGACATGGTAAAACCAATAGTATATTTCAAAAGTACAACTCGTCCCGCAAAAAATAAGCCCTCACATGGCCATATTGATGGAAAATTTAAAAAGTTATGGCTCTGGGAAGGAGAGGAGCGAAAAACGAAAACGCAAAACCGAAAAAAGCTGGGATCATGAAGGGTTTAAAATCCGAAATGTTGGCCTACTGAAATGTATGTTCAGTAAATGCACTCAAAACTTGGTTGGGGCTCCTTTTGCATCAATTACTGCATCAATGTGGCGTGGCATGGAGGCAATCAGCCTGTGACACTGCAGAGGTGTTATGGAAGTCCAGGTTGCTTTGATATCTGCCTTTAGCTCGTCTGCATTGTTGGGTCTGGTTAAGTTCAGGAGAGTTTGCTGGCCAATCGAGCACAGTGATACTGTTGTTTTTAAAACAGGTATTGGTACTTTTGCCAGTGTGAACAGGTGCCGAGTCCTGCTGGAGAAGGAAATTTCCATCTCCAAAAAGCTTGTCGGCAGAGGGAAGCATGAAGTGCTCTAAGGCCGGAATCACACTACGGCGAGATATGGCCGAGTCTCGCAGGTTAAAACCAAGCTCCGGCACCGGCACTCTGGAGCGGAGCGTGCGGCTCCATGTATTGCTATGCGGCCGCACGCTCCGCTCTGGAGTGCCGATGCCAGAGCTTGGTTTTAACCTGCGAGACTCGGCCGTATCTCGCTCTGTGTGATCCCGGCCTAAGGGTGCGTGTCCACGGTCCGAATTGTTGGCGCTTTGGATGGAGCGGAAAACCAGCTCCGCCCAAAGTGCCGTGCCCCCTTCTGTATGCGCGGTGATTCCGGATGTGTTCATTGCACACATCCGGAACTGCTGCACCCTGTTCATAGGACCCTGTTACTTACCTTGAAGCAATGGAGCGTCACCGCAAGGTAAACAGACATGCTGTGTTCTAAAAAGATGTGCCGCATGTCCGTAAACACAGGGCCACCGGGTGCGTGTTCACATGCATAGTGGAGACGAGATTTCATAAAATCCCCTCCACTAATGCTGTAACATCTGGACGCTGCAGGTTGAACGCTGCGGTTTTACACAGCGTTCAATCCGCAGCTAATCCGGATGTAATCCGGCCCGTGGACACATACCCTAAAATTTCCTGGTAGATGGCTGCGCTGACTTTGGTCTTGATAAAACACAGTGGACCTACACCAGCAGATGTCATGGCTCCCCAAACCATTACTGATTGTGGAAACTTCACACTAGACCTCAAGCAGCTTGCATTGTGGCCTGTCCACTCTTCCTCCAGACTCTGGGACCTTGAATTCCAAATGAAAAGCAAAATTTACTTTCATCTGAAAACAACACCTTGGACCACTGAGCAACAGTCCTGTTCTTTTTCTCCTTGGCCAAGTAAGACGCTTCAGCGGGGGGCTGTAGGAACGCAGTTAAAACGAAAGCCCCCCCTGACTGCGTTGCCATTGGAACTGGGGAGCATCGTTTAAAATAAATCAGGGGCAGTGGGGATTGGTTTAAGGGGATGGAGAAAAGGGGTGGTTTGTAGTTTGCGGGGCGGGTCTGTAGGGAAAAGTGTGCGAAAGGGGGCATTACCTTTCACCTTAGCGACGAGAGAAGCCCACCCACCCTCCTTGTTTTGTTTCTTGGCTTGGCTTGGGTGTTTTGTTTGGGCTTAAGGTGGGGGGGGGGGGGAATTGGGATTTAATAAAGTCTTTTTTCTTGTAGGGGTTCGAGTTGTATTGTCGTCACAGTGGCTGGTTGGCGGGGGGTGGGGTTCTTGGAGTTGGTGTTTTATGGGGCTGATCTGGCTTTGGATTATGGGCTCGGGACGGGGAGTTTACCTCGGGAGCCTTGGGGGTTTGTTTGCCCGAAAAACGGGTTACATGGTGCCCTCGAGCTGGTGGTTACGGCTGAGGGTAAAGAAGGTTTTCGTTTAAAAAGTTGGTTTGGGCTTTTGTCTATTGGGTGCCAGATTTACTAGCTCCAGGAACCCTCCCCTCAAGTTTTTTATACAAATGTATAAATGGTGTTATTTATGTTTGTTTTGTTAATAAAAATGGCCACTGTGGCCAATTTATCCAAATAAATAATTGTCATGTCTTAATTCGAATGGCAAGAAGAATAATTTTGGGGAATGTGGTCTGGGGTAGGAACTTTGCGGCATCACGAAGGACCAATCTTGGCGATACGTAGTCATGGCATTGTCTATTGGTCATGCGTGACTTGACGCAAGAAATGATACATTTTTAGCTCATTGAAGGAATCAATATCACCATTACACACTGAATGGGGAACCACTGTGTAAATCGGACATGGAGAAAGACTTGCGGATCCTAGTTAATGATAAACTTAGCTGAAGTAGCCAGTGCCAGGCAGTGTCGGCCAAGGCAAACAGGATCATGGGGTGCATTAACCCCTTAACCCACGGAGCTTTTATCGGTTTTGCGTTTTCATTTTTTGCTCACCTCCTTCCCAGAGCCAAAACTTTTTTATTTTTCCATCAATATGGCCATGTGAGGGCTTTTTTTGTGGTATGAGTTGTACTTTTGAACAACACCATTGATTTTACTATGTCCTGTACTAGAAAATGGGAAAAAAATTCCAAGTACGGTGAAAATGCAAAAAAAGTGCAATTCCACACTGGTTTTTTGTTTGGCTTTTTTCTAGGTTCACTAAATGCTAAAACTGACCTGCCATTATGATTCTCCAGGTCATTACGAATTCATAGGCACCAAACATGTATAGGTTATTTTTTATCTAAGTGATGAAAAAAAAAATCCAAACTTTGCTAAAAGAAAAACAAATTGTGCACTTTTCCAAGACCCAGCGTCTCCATTTTTCGGGATCTCGGGTCAGGTGAGGGCTTATTTTTTGGGCACCAAACTGACGTTTTTAATGATACCATTTTGGTGCAGATACGATCTTTTGATTGCCGTTACTGCATTTTAATGCACTGTCGTGACAACCAAAAAAACATGGTTTTCTCTGCCCTTTTCCGCCAGTCATATTCCAGTTTTCCATATATTGATGAATGAGTAAAATTCTGGTCAAAGAAAACTAAAATTCTATGAATGGTGCATGTATTACATGCAGTGAGTTTTTCTTTCCTTAAGGCCGGTTTCACACGTCAGTGGCTCCGGTACATGTGGTGACAGTTTCCTCACGTACCGGAGACACTGACTCACGTAGACACATTAAAATAAATGTGTCTCTGCACATGTCAGTGTGTTTTCACGGACCGTGTGTCCATTTGCAAAACACGGAGACATGTCAGTGTTCGTGGGAGCGCACGGATCACACGGACCCATTAAAGTCAAGGGGTCCGTGTAAACACGTACCGCACACGGATGCTGTCCATGTGCCATCCGTGTGCTGTCCGTGTGTGTTTTTCCTGTCATAGGGTTAAAATTGTAAAAATTGTTGCAATATACGGACACGGACACACGTACAGCAAACGGACCCTAAAAACGTACTCACGGATCCCACACGGATGGCCTACGTGAGCACACGGACACGGATAACTCCGGTACCGTTTTCTCAGGTACCGGAATTATCTGAACGTGTGAGATTGGCCTGACACAGTTTTTGTTTTTAAAACCCCTGAATCTACAATTTCCTAATTTGTCACAGGAAATTAAGTTAACATCTTGAAACAAGGCGCCATTTTGTGCACTGTAAAAATTCATCTCCATTTCTGCATTCTTCTAAAAATATTACTCATATCCAACAAAGTGATTATAGAAAAGAGAAATGGAAAAGCCAACTAAAAAATTGCCTTTCCGAGTATTATAGCCTAACTGAATCCCCTTTGTTAGGTCTGGATTTCTGAAGCTTCTACACTTGTTTTGTGATTGTAATCTGGATCTCTTCTGTGATAAACAGGCATAACATATGATTTTCTAGATATTGTACAGTGCCAACTAATCAATATGCTTCTCATTGTGGCTACCAAAAGCAGAAATTTAAGCATTAAATAAAATAATATCTACACAGTGTCAAATATTTTTGGTTGATCAGCCAACAGTCATTAGTGCTACTGCACCACTAAAGGTACCGTCACACTAAGCGACGCTGCAGCGATACCGACAACGATCCGGATCGCTGCAGCGTCGCTGTTTGGTCACTGGAGAGCTGTCACACAGACCGCTCTCCAGCGACCAACGATCCCGAGGTCCCCGGTAACCAGGGTAAACATCGGGTAACTAAGCGCAGGGCCGCGCTTAGTAACCCGATGTTTACCCTGGTTACCATCGTTAAAGTAAAAAAAACAAACACTACATACTTACCTACCGCTGTCTGTCCCCGGCGCTGTGCTTCTCTGCTCTGGCTGTGAGCACAGCGGCCGGAAAGCAGAGCGGTGACGTCACCGCTCTGCTTTCCGGCTGGCCGTCGCTCACAGCCAGTGCAGGAAGCAGAGCGCCGGGGACAGACAGCGGTAGGTAAGTATGTAGCGTTTGTTTTTTTTACTTTAACGATGGTAACCAGGGTAAACATCGGGTTACTAAGCGCGGCCCTGCGCTTAGTAACCCGATGTTTACCCTGGTTACCAGCGAAGACATCGCTGAATCGGTGTCACACACACCGATTCAGCGATGTCTGCGGGGAGTCCAGCGACGAAACAAAGTTCTGGACTTTCTGCAGCGACCAACGATGGCACAGCAGTGGCCTGATCGCTGCTGCCTGTCACACTGGACGATATCGCTAGCCAGGACGCTGCAACGTCACGGATCGCTAGCGATATCGTCTAGTGTGATGGTACCTTTAGGCTATGATCACACCATGCTTTAAGGCCTTCATTTCAAGTATACACAAGAAAATGCTTCAGATGTGCAAGTCTAATGGAGGCTTTGACGCATGCCTAGCAGTAACATCTGCTAGTTATATACATCCATTTTTTTAACCCCTTAGGCTATGTGCACACGTTCAGGAATGTGTGCAGATTTTTCATGCAATTTTCCTGATGAAAACCTGATATTTTCTTCCAGAAATCCGCGTGCGTTTTTGGTGCGTTTTTGGTGCGTTTTTGGTGCGTTTTTGATGCGTTTTTTTCTAGCGTTTTTGAAGCGTTTTTAAGAACAAATAAAGTTGGTTAAAAAAAAAGGAAAAAAAGAGACTCTCAATAGGTCATTTCCTGTTCCATCCCCTCTTCTCCATTTTGCCTTTTTGCTGCATTCAACATGCCGCACGTTCAGCCCCATTGGCGTCTTTCGCCACAACAAAACCATCTTTTGTTGCTGACGGCACTGCTTTTGCTGCACCACCACAGTGAGCAGGTAATATAATGTCATTAGATGTGCACACTATGCGGACTATGCTGTGGATTTGTGGTGTTTCTGTTGCTGCGGATAGGCTACTTCCCACTTCCGTAACGCTCCCTCGCAATCTGTCGTTTTGGGATAAAACGGATCCTGCATATGTGCTAGCAGGATTTTATTTTCCCATACACTTGTATTTGCAATGGTTTGCGACGTTTTGCCGCACGTTGCATCCATTGTGCGATGTATGTGTCTTTTTTTGGCAGACCGTCGACACGTAAAATCCTTACCTACATGTTTTTCTTGGTGCATCGCATCCGCCATTTTTGACTGCTCATGTGCGGCAGAAAATACACCCCCTCCTCCCCAGACAGCAGAATGGGCAGTGGATGTGTTGAAAAAATGCCTCTGCTGCCCACGTCATGCAGTTATTTCACAACGTCCATGGGTATGTTGGTGCCAGTGTATTACGACGGAACAGTACTGATGGAAGTGAAAGTAGCCTTAGCAGCGATTGTCTATGCGTTGTACAGTACCATCTATATATATAATTGTCTATTTTTCCGTATGTCTGTCTGTCTTTCTGTCTGTTCTGGAAATCCCGCGTCCCTGATTGGTCGATGCCGCCAGGCAGGCCTCGACCAACCAGCGACTGGCACAGTACCGACGTTGAAATCTCGCGTCTCTGATTGGTCGAGGCTGCCAGGCCAATCAGCAACGGGCACAGCGACGATGATGTAATAATGGTTGCCATGGCGACGATGATGTCATAAAGGTTGCCTCGATCAATCAGCGACGGACACAGTCTGCCGCGAATTCTTGAATCATCATTGTCCATATACTACGGGGACATGCATATTCTAGAATACCTGATGCGTGAGAATCGTGCCACAATTCAGTGTAAGTAATAAAGACTATATTCTCCCATAGGAGCAATCTCGGAGAAGGATTAGAAGACGTCCAAAACGGATGTGGGTTCATCCCATTATTAATGAGCGGGAGGAAAAGGGACACTTCCATGTCCTTTACCAAGATTTAAGGAGGTAAGATATAGGTAGAAATGATATATTGTCATCTGTGTTCACCTTTTTTTTTTGATGTTATAAACTGTTGTGTTATATATCTGTGGTTTTTGAATTTTTTTTTTTTTTTTTACATTCAGTTTTCCTGAAAAATTTATCCAGTTTTGCCGGCTTACGATTCAGGCATTTGATCGCCTTCTGATAATTCTGGCTCCACAACTCAGCTACGAAGACACATGCATGCGAAGATCAATCTCTGCTGAGGAAAGGCTGCTCATCACCTTGCGGTAAGGCCCTTTTTAAAAAAAAAAAAAAAACACAAACTCCACACATTGGCCCCATAGTTAATGCTGCAACAGTGCCGCCATAATGCTGCCACTGCGCCACAATGCTGCCAATGCACCCCAGAATGCTGCCACTGCGCCACAATGAAGCCACAGCCCCCATAATGCTGCCACTGCAGTGCCCCCATAATGCTGCTATTACCTCCCAATGCTGCCAGTGCCTCCATAATGCTGCCACTGCGCCACAATGCTGTTAGTGCCCCTATAATGCTGCCACAGTGCCGCCATAATGCTGCCAGTGCGCCACAATGCTGCCAATGCACCCCAGAATGCTGCCACTGCGCCACAATGCTTCCACAGCCCCCGTATTGCTGCCACTGCGCCACAATGTTTACAGATCTAGTGCCCCTGAATCGTACTAGTTATGTTGTCATGCATATTTTCATCGTTATTAAAAATATTCTAATTTTTTTAAATTTTTTTCCAGGTTTTTGGCCACAGGAGAGAGCTACACATCCCTGCACCTCCAATTTAGGGTTGGCAAATCCACCATCTCTCAAATTGTGAGGTGCACATGTGCCGTCATCTGGCAGAAGTTGCAGCCCATCGTGATGCCTTGCCCAACCGAGGAGACTTGGCTGCAGGTTGCAGCAGGCTTTCAGTCTGTGGCCAATTTCCCCAACTGCGTAGGTGCTGTCGATGGCAAACATGTGAGAGTGCTGAAGCCACCAAGATCAGGATCACGCTTCTTTAATTATAAGAAGTATTTTTCTGTGGTCCTGATGGCGGTGGCTGATGCCCATTACAAGTTTGTTGCCATCGACGTTGGTGCTTATGGCAGTTCTGGGGACTCTCGGGTGCTGCAATCATCACAGATTGGACTTCAAATTCTTCGAGATGGCGGAACGCTCCCAGCCCCAAGACCTTTGCCTGGTTCCACACATCCTGTACCCTTTGTGATGGTATCGGATGAGGCATTTCCCTTAAAAACTAACCTGCTGCGCCCATACCCACGAAGGGCACTGGATGACCGGCAGAGGATTTTCAACTATCGGCTGAGCCGTGCACGAAAATATGTGGAATGCACCTTTGGGATCATGTGTAGTCAGTGGAGGATCTTTCACACTGCCATCCAGCTAGATACGGAGACCGTTGACACTGTGATCAAGGCATGCTGTGTTCTCCACAACTACGTTCGGGACTACAGTACAGAGGTAGTTGAGGAGTCACAGCTGTCTGAATTAATTGCAGTGGACAACTTGGGTCAAGGCAGGCAATCCATCTCGGGGTTGCATGTGCGAGAAACCTTCACTGACTACTTCATGAGTCCTGAAGGTGCCGTGCACTGGCAATACTCCTGTGCCGGTGTTGAGCAGCCTGAACAGCAGAGAAGATCGAACACCTAATCCCCATCAAGATGTCAGCCTGTTCAGAAGAGCAGATCGGATGGCTAACCCCAAAGCAATCAAGGCCCTTGTGTTCTTCATCGGTACAGCTGAGCAGATTGGATGGCTAACCCCATGCATTCAATGTCCTTTTGTTCATTATCATTTAAAAAAAAAAAAAGGAATTAATAAATAAGAATTTTGTTTGAAAAATCAAACCTTGTGTCCGCAACTTACTCTTTAGTCACTGACAGTTATTATCCCATTACTCACAGTTCATATTCTGCAAATTGAAATAACCTTTTTTTAAAATAAAAAATTACCAGACATTTTTGCAAATACAAATTTAGTTTTTATTCATAAATAACACTGTGTACTACACATAAAAACAAAACGTCTTTAAATGACGTAGGTATTATAACACAAGGACAAACATTGTCCAGAACAGTCCATCAACAATGGACGTTATCATAACCTGTCAACAGGACAAAATAGTGCATCAACAATGGATTTGTGAACAACCTGTCAACAGAACAGTTGGGTTGGGGACAGAAATCCAAAAAATTCACCTTTCTCCGGACACACATATTTCCCAAAAATATATGTATTATTTTTTCCAAAAAAAAATATGTGTACTACACATAAAAATATAACGTCGGTAACAGACGTAGCTTGTAGAAAACAAGGACAAACATTGTCCAAAACAGTCCATCAAGAATGGACGCTACCTGTCAACAGGACAAAAGTGCATCAACAATGGATTTGTGAACAACCTGTCAACAGGACAGGGGGGTTTAGGAACTAAATCCTCAAAACTGCTGGTACTCTGGCTCGTACCCATACCCCGGAAACATTTCTTGCAACGAAATACTCGTGTTTTGGGAGACATTATGCCCAGAACTTTGACGGGTTGTACAGTGGCTTGAATTATAGGCTTCTGCAGCGTCGGGCCTGTGTGCTGCATGGAAAAAACGTTGCGAAGCAGCTGCTGGTGGTGGTGGTGGTGGCGGCCCACTTGGGATAGTAAATGCTTTCATAATTGCTACAACTATGTCTTGTGGTGGGGGGATTGGTGATGGGACAGCAGCAGACATTAGAACTGCATTAACTGCTGTCATGCACAGGCTCTGCCTGTCCCATGTCATGGACCTTAGGCGGCTAGCTATCACAGATCCATATTTATCCATTTCATCTTGTGGAGATGAATGGTCTATAATATTGAGGGCTCGACTTGTGAGTGCTTCAATGGCACTAGTCGAACCCTCCTTTTTTTTCCCCTTCTTGGGTGCTGCCCTAACCATTGGCACAGGACGGGCAGAACCAGACCCCAACCCAGTGGGCCTTGAACCCCCAAAAAAGGAGCTGGACGCAGCGGAAGAGGCAGCAACAACAGCGGAAGACAACACCGCCGCATCCACCGCAGAGGACGAACTTGCCACAGTACAGGTGGGTGGCATAACTGCAGCATGCATGGAGGATGACTGCCTAGGCAAGGGTGGATTTGGTGAGGAGCACATAGGATAGTCCTCCACCTCCTCTCCATCACCATGCTCCAGGCTGTTGTCTTCCTGGACCGGTGGGGTTTCGGCCCTTACATTGCCTTCAGTTCTGTACAAGGAATAAAAAAAGACTTCGTCAATAAAAGAGTACTGTGAAACGTGGAAAATACAACAAAATATATATATATATTGTAGCATGGCTAAAGGGTTTGTAGTCGATGGGAGGTATGTGCCACATAAGTGCCTGGTTGCTGTAATGTAGCCCGGAGTATTCCTTTCTTGCACATAATCTTGTATATGTGTTTCAGGACCTGTGGTAATGTCAGACCACATGGCTAATCATGTGATGGGTTACTGGGTGGGGTTAGCTCTTTATAAGACTGGCTAATCCTTTACACAGCAGAGATGTGTGGAGGTGAAACCCTCCTGAGTGTGTTACGGCTTCAGGACTGAGCCGGATGAACTGGACACTTGTTTTTCTTTACCTGAACCAAAGGCTATTTGTTTTCTGTTGTTTGCAACATGGTTTATGAAGCAATAAACCCAGTGAACTTTAAAGGAACACGTCTCCTGAGTGTCAGCCGTCGCAGCTGAGTGAGTGAAATCCTTACAATTGGTGGAGACGTGCGAGCAGCGTTCCCAGCGGAGACGTGAGTTTATTTTGAATGTCCTGGGTCAAGGCTGTTGCAAGCCAGCAAGCATTGCCGGAGAAAATGGAGGACCTGCTGAAACAATTGGTCCAGATGCAGTCACAGCAGGAGAAAAGGCAGCAAGAGACCAACAGGCTGTTGATGCAGCAGATACAACAGAGCCAGCAGGAGCAACGGCAGCAGATGCAACAAAGCCAGCAGGAGCAACGGCAGCAGTTACAACAGAGCCAGCAGCAGATGCAGCAGAGCCAGCAGGAGCAACGGCAGCAGATGCAGCAGAGCCAGCAGGAGCATCAGCAGCAGATGCAGCTTCTGGCAACCGCCATCCAGGGCAAGGCGAGCGCCCCAACCCCAGGTTTGGCTGATGACACCCACGTCCGGAAAACGGTAAGACGCGCGTTGCAGAAAATGACTCCCGGGGATGATGTTGAGGCCTTCCTGACGGTGTTTGAGAGGGTCGCTGAGAGGGAAAAACTTCTGCCAGAGCAGTGGGCAGAGGTACTTGCGCCATACCTGACGGGAGAACCCCAGAAGGCGTACTATGATTTGACCTTGCAGGATGCCAAAGAGTATCACAAATTGAAAGCCGAGATTCTCGCACGTTTGGGGGTGACACTGACTGTCAGGGCACAGCGAGTTCACTCCTGGGGCTATCACCGGGACAAACCACCTCGTTCCCAAATGTTTGATCTGTTGCACCTGGTCCAGAAATGGCTGCAGCCAGAATCCTCTGCGCCTGCACAGATGGTAGAACGGGTGATGATGGATCGGTTTGTCCATTCCCTCCCGAGGCCTATACAGTCTTGGGTTGCCCAGGGTGATCCCCAGAATGCCGACGAGCTGATCGGACTGGTTGAGAGGTACCAAGGGTTGGAAGGCTCCTTCGGGAGGCAGCCCATGCCGTACTGGGGATCCCAGAAGGCAGCTGAGTCCCAAAAAGGGGTGGTGCGTCCAAGGTCACAAAGGGCGGGGGAGGTGGTGCCCAAGGTCCCCACGGGTGATATTATTTGTTGGAGGTGCCACAAGCCAGGACATATAGCTGCCCGTTGTTCCCAAACCACTGAGCAGATGGACTGCAGCATGGGACGCCGTTGTTCATACTATGCGTATCCAGCTTGCAGTGTGAACTCTCCGCCCAACGAGGGACCTCAAGCGTGTCCCGTAAAGGTGAACGGTCGATCAGTAACGGCACTGTTAGACTCGGGGAGCCTAGTGACCCTGGTGAGGGCCACTTTTCCTCTCCACCTGCTCCCGGGAAAGAAGGTCGGAGTGCGGTGCATACATGGTGATGCAAAGGACTACCCTGTGGCCAGTGTGAACATTGAAACGACATGTGGCACGGAGTCCCACATAGTCGGCGTCGTTCAGGACTTGTTGCACCCTATAATTATTGGCCGGGATTTCTGTTTGTTCTGGGATTTGTGGGGAAAAGGTTCTGAGCTCCCTAGCAAGAGTAGGGAACCAGTGAACCCGGGAAGGGTGGTGCCACACCCCGAGTCAGACAGATTTCCTTTTTGTGTCCTGGCTGGAGATGAGGAGGAAGTGTCCCCTGCATCCGACATTCTGGAGTTAGAGGTATCCGGTGAAAATTTTGGGACTGCCCAACATAGGGACCCCACTCTGAGGGAAGCCTTTAATAATGTCACAGTTATTGACGGGGTGGTACAGGAGCCGGGGGCAGACACAAGATTTCCCCATTTTCTAATGAGCAGGGAGTTGTTGTACCGGGTCACGGAAATAAGGGAGGAGTTGGTAGAGCAGTTGGTAGTGCCGGGTCCATATAGACGGAAGGTGTTGGACATGGCCCATTCACACATCTTGGGTGGACACCTAGGGGTGGAAAAACCGCAGGAACGGGTTGTGCAGAGGTTCTATTGGCCTGGGTGCCACCGGGAAATAGTGAACTATTGCAGGTCCTGCCCTACATGTCAGCTAACTGCTCCCACTCCTCATTTCCGGAACCCCCTTGTGCCACTGCCCATTATTGAGGTGCCATTCGAGAGAATTGCCATGGACTTGGTCGGTCCCTTAGTTAAATCAGCCCGGGGCCATCAGTATATATTAGTGATCCTGGACTACGCCACACGCTATCCTGAGGCAATTCCCTTGAGAAATTCTTCTTCAAAGAGTATAGCTCGCGAGTTGGTCCATGTCTTTTCCCGGACAGGTCTGCCGAAGGAGATCCTGACTGACCAGGGGACACCTTTCATGAGCAAGGTGATGAGGGAACTATGCAAAGCCCTGAAAATCTCCCAGTTGAGGACCTCGGTGTACCATCCCCAGTCAGATGGCCTTGTTGAGAGATTTAACAAGACACTGAAGAGCATGCTGAGAAAAGCTATAAAGAAAGACGGTAGAGACTGGGATTGTCTCTTACCCTATTTGATGTTTTCCATTCGTGAAGTTCCACAGGCCTCCACAGGTTTCTCACCGTTTGAGCTTCTGTATGGCCGACATCCACGAGGACTCCTGGATATAGCCAAGGAAACCTGGGAAGCCGAAGTCACGCCCCACAGAAGCGTCATTGAGCATGTGGCCCTGATGCAGCAGAGGATTGCAAAGGTGATGCCTATCGTGAAAGAACACCTTCTCCAAGCACAAGAAGCTCAGGCCAGGGTCTACAACCGGTCTGCAAGAGTGAGGCAATTCAATCCGGGAGACCGAGTTCTTGTGTTAGTTCCGACAGTGGAAAACAAGTTCTTGGCCAAATGGCAAGGGCCATATGAGGTTGTCGAGAAACTTGGTGAAGTAAACTATAAAATTCACCAACCAGGAAGACGGAAACCATTCCAAGTATACCATGTCAACCTTATCAAGCCGTGGCAAGATAGAGAGCCGACAGTAACTCCATCGTTGTTAAGCAACCCAGAAGATGAGGTTGGAGCGGTTACTATAGCGGAGACGCTATCGGAGTCCCAGAAACAGCAATGCCGGGAGTTACTCCAGAAAAACAGGGACCTGTTTTCCGAGTTGCCTGGGTACACGAAGGTCATAGAGCATGAGGTCCTGACAGAGCCCCATGTGCGCGTGAACGTGAAGCCCTATAGAATTCCTGAGGCCCGTCGAGAAATAGTCTCCAAGGAAGTGGAGCGTATGTTGAAGCTTGGAGTCATTGAGGAATCCAAGAGCGGTTGGTCGAGCCCAATTGTCCTGGTCCCAAAACCTGATGGGGAGTGGAGATTTTGCAAGGACTATAGGAAGTTGAATGAGGTCTCCAAGTTCGACGCATATCCCATGCCCCGAGTTGATGAGCTCATCGAAAGGCTTGGGCCCGCCAGGTACATAACCACCTTGGATTTGACGAAGGGGTATTGGCAGATCCCCATGGCACAGGAAGCCAAGGAGAAGACGGCGTTTTCTACACCAGATGGATGCTTCCAGTATGTCCGGATGCCATTTGGCCTACAGGGAGCTCCGGCCACCTTCCAAAGGGCTATGGATAGAGTCCTTGCACCCCACAAGGCATATGCTGCTGCGTACCTAGATGATATCGTCATCTTTAGCCCGGACTGGGAGAGTCATCTGGAGAAAGTCCAAGCGGTGTTTGATGCTATAAGAGAGGCCGGATTTACAATAAACCCGAAGAAGTGTGCATTGGGTAAAGAAGAAGCTAAGTACCTTGGATACATAGTGGGTCATGGAGAAATAAAACCCCAAATCAGTAAAGTGGAGGCAATTCAAACATGGCCAAAACCAGTTTCCAAGAAGCAAGTTAAAGCCTTCCTGGGAATCGTGGGATATTACAGGAGGTTCATCCCAAACTTCGCCACAATGGCGGCGCCTCTGACTGACCTGCTAAAAGGGACAAAATCAGTAATGGTTAAGTGGTCCGAAGAAACAGATTCAGCCTTCCAAGAAATGAAAGAGGCTTTATGTAAGCAACCCGTTCTGATGGCCCCAAACTTCAAGAAAGAGTTTATTCTTCAGACAGATGCCTCAGATGTTGGGGTGGGAGCTGTCCTTTCCCAAGAACTACATGGGGAGGAGCATCCTGTTCTCTATCTGAGTAGGAAGCTGTCCTCATCTGAAAAGAACTACTCAGTCGTTGAGAAGGAGTGCTTGGCCATAAAATGGGCAGTGGACACATTGCGGTACTATCTGCTGGGACGTAAATTTAGACTGGTATCTGACCATGCCCCGCTTAGGTGGATGAGAGAAACGAAAGGAAGAAATGCTAGAGTCACCCGTTGGTTCTTAGCCCTGCAGGACTTCAGTTTCCATGTGGAACATAGGGCCGGAAAGCTGCACGGTAATGCGGATGCCCTATCGAGAATCCCTTGTTTAGTGGGGGAAAGTGCCAAGCCCCACGGCGTTAGGCAGAGGGGGGAGGTATGTAGCATGGCTAAAGGGTTTGTAGTCGATGGGAGGTATGTGCCACATAAGTGCCTGGTTGCTGTAATGTAGCCCGGAGTATTCCTTTCTTGCACATAATCTTGTATATGTGTTTCAGGACCTGTGGTAATGTCAGACCACATGGCTAATCATGTGATGGGTTACTGGGTGGGGTTAGCTCTTTATAAGACTGGCTAATCCTTTACACAGCAGAGATGTGTGGAGGTGAAACCCTCCTGAGTGTGTTACGGCTTCAGGACTGAGCCGGATGAACTGGACACTTGTTTTTCTTTACCTGAACCAAAGGCTATTTGTTTTCTGTTGTTTGCAACATGGTTTATGAAGCAATAAACCCAGTGAACTTTAAAGGAACACGTCTCCTGAGTGTCAGCCGTCGCAGCTGAGTGAGTGAAATCCATACAATATATATATATATATATATATATATATATATATAACTTACCGCCGCAAATTTCTGCTTGTTAAAATGAATTGCAGCTGGTCTGCAAACGGCACCCTCTTTTTTGAGGGCGAGCTGCCACTTTCTGCCTTCTGTGCCTTCATCAGTCTGTCGGTCACAGATCTCCAACGTTTTTTCACATCTTCCATTGAAATGGAACAATTTAAAAAAATTATAAAGGAAATAGATGGTGGCCCAATTCTAACGCATCGGCTACTACAGAATATGCCTGTCCACGTAGTATATTGCACAGGACAAGTACTATATTGCCCAGCCACGTATGTCCACAAGTTTCACCAATCCAAAGTGGCACTGGACAGAGGGGATTTATGATCAGGTTGTGGAGTGATTTCGCAGAGACCGCTGACACGACAGGTACTGCTGCATCGAACTTGCCGCTTGCACTGTCAAGGACAGGGCGGGAGGTCGGAGGGTGAGAATAACATTATTTTTATTATTTTTTACTTTCGATCTTTGTACTAGTGATGCTGCATACGCAGAATCTATAGTAAAAACATTGTCAAACAGGGTTAGGTGCATAACCAGAGTGCGTAACACCTCGCTTGGTTAACGATGGCATTAACCCTGTGTGAGGCCTGACTAGAGGGGAGTATGGAGCGGGCACTGACTGCGGTGATGAAAGAGCGGCCATATTGACGCCAGTCTGAGCCCGTCGCACATTGGTCGTGGCAATGTTTGTGGGCTTTTTGCCACAACAAACCAGCCACTTGGATTCCATGAAAGACAAAATCCGCAAACAATGAATATCCGTGACAGACAGAAGGACAGACAGAAAGAGGGAAGTGACACAAATAGACAATTATATAGTACATACTTAATAAAAATAACACGAATTTAACATACTTACAAATAAGTTTTTGGCCCGCTTTTGGTAGCTGAGGCCACTGCGGATAAATTTCTGTTACAATGGCTGGCCAGGCATCACGTTTAGAAGCGGAGGCTTTGTACTCCTCACTGGCACGGTCCCAGACCTCCGGGTGTTTTTCTATCTACAATTTTGATAGAGAACCAGTCACTACATTTGATAAAATTATTATTTGGATAAGAAATATAAAAAAATCTGTACACTAAATGGTGCCACGATTCTAACGCAGCAGTTATTATACATATGTATTTCTGTATATAGCAGCCACATACTATGTAGCATAGGCCACGACATTTTGTAGAATACCCGATGTGTGAATACAGGCCACGCAGTACATAACAGTGTACACGCAGTATATGGCCGGCGTCACACTCGGCATAAGACAATACGGTCCGTATTTTACGGCCGTAAATCGGTGAAAATTCCCCAAAATATTGGTCCATATCTCCTCCGTAGGCAGGGTGTGTCAGCGTATTTTGCGCATGGCATCCTTCATATGTAATCCGTAGGGCATCCGTACTGTGAGATTTTCTCGCAGGCTTGCAAAACCGACATACGGACATACAATGGATCCATGTGCTCCAAAAATAATAAAAACATATACACTCTCTCTATATATATATATATACATATATATATATATATATATGTTAGTGAGACACACACACACACACACACATATATATATATATATATATATATACCGTATATACTCGAGTATAAGCCGAGATTTTCAGCCCAAATTTTAGGGCTGAAAGTGCCCCCCTCGGCTTATACTCGAGTCACGGTAGCGGTGGGGTCGGCAGGTGAGGGGCTGAGGGCGCTGGGGTATACTTACCTAGTCCCAGCGATCCTCGCGCTGTCCCTGCCGTCCCACGGTCTTCTGTGCTGCAGCTTCTTCCCCTCTTCAGCGGTCACGTGGGACCGCTCATTACAGAAATGAATAAGCGGCTCCACCTCCCATAGGGGCGGAGCCGCTTATTCATTTCTCTAATCAGCGGTGCCGGTGACCGCTGATAGAGAAAGAAGCTGCAGCGCCGAAGACAGGAGGGGACAGCGCGAGGATCGCTGGGACTAGGTGAGTATGTTATATTCACCTGTCCTCGTTCCAGCCGCCGGGCGCCGATCCATCTTCCCGGCGCCTCCATCTTCCCGGCGTCTGCGCTCTCTGACTGTTCAGGCAGAGGGCGCGATGACGCATATAGTGTGCGCGGCGCCCTCTGCCTGATCAGTCAGAGCAGAGACGCCGGGAAGATGGAGGCGCCGGAACGAGACGCCGGGAGCTGCAATCAAGGGAGGTGAGTATGTGTTTTTTTTTTTTATTGCAGCAGTAGCAGCGGCAGCACAGATTAATGTGGAGCATCTATGGGGCACAGTGAATGGTGCAGGGCACCGTATATGGAGCACATCTATGGGGCACAGTGAACGGTGCAGAGCACCGTATATGGAGCACATCTATGGGGCACAGTGAACGGTGCAGAGCACCGTATATGGAGCACATCTATGGGGCACAGTGAACGGTGCAGAGCACCGTATATGGAGCACATCTATGGGGCACAGTGAACGGTGCAGAGCACCGTATATGGAGCACATCTATGGGGCACAGTGAACGGTGCAGAGCACCGTATATGGAGCACATCTATGGGGCACAGTGAACGGTGCAGAGCACCGTATATGGAGCACATCTATGGGGCACAGTGAACGGTGCAGAGCACCGTATATGGAGCACATCTATGGGGCACAGTGAACGGTGCAGAGCACCGTATAAGGCACAGCTAGGGGGCACAATGAACGGTGCAGAGCACCGTATAAGGCACAGCTAGGGGGCACAATGAACGGTGCAGAGCACCGTATAAGGCACAGCTAGGGGGCACAATGAACGGTGCAGAGCACCGTATAAGGCACAGCTAGGGGGCACAATGAACGGTGCAGAGCACCGTATAAGGCACAGCTAGGGGGCACAATGAACGGTGCAGAGCACCGTATAAGGCACAGCTAGGGGTCACAGTGAACGGTGCAGAGCACCGTATATGGCACAGCTAGGGGGCACAATGAACGGTGCAGAGCACCGTATATGGCACAGCTATGGGGCACAGTGAACGGTGCAGAGCACTGTATATGGCACAGCTAGGGGGCACAGTGAACGGTGCAGAGCACTATATGGGGGCACAGCTATGGGGAAATATGAACGGTGCAGAGCACTGTATGGCACAGCTATGGGGAAATAATGATCTATTTTTATTTTTGAAATTCACCGGTAAATGCTGCATTTCCACCCTAGGCTTATACTCGAGTCAATAAGTTTTCCCAGTTTTTTGTGGCAAAATTAGGGGGGTCGGCTTATACTCGGGTCGGCTTATACTCGAGTATATACGGTATTTCATACAGCGCTAGATAGCTTAAAAGCCGGTAATTCAATTGCCGGCTTTTGCTATCTCCTTCCTAAACCCGACATGATATGTGACATGGTTACATACAGTAAACCATCTCATATCCCCATTTTTTGGCATATTCCACACTACTAATGTTAGTAGTTTGTATGTGCAATATTTGGGCTGTCTATCTACTAAATTAAAGGGTTAAATGGCGGAAAAAATTGGCGTGGGCTCCCGCACAATTTTCTCCGCCAGAATAGTAAAGCCAGTGACTGAGGGCAGATATTAATAGCCTGGAGAGGGTCCATGGTTATTGGCCCCCCCCTTGCTAAAAACACCTGCCCCCAGCCACCCCAGAAAAGGCACATCTGGAACATGCGCCTATTCTGGCACTTGGCCACTCTCTTCCCATTCCCGTGTAGCGGTGGGATATGGGGTAATGAAGGGTTAATGCCACCTTGCTATTGTAAGGTGACATTAAGCCAAATTAATAATGGAGAGGCGTCAATTATGACACCTATCCATTATTAATCCAATTGTAGTAGAGGGTTAAATAAAACACAAACACATTATTTAAAATAATGTGCCTATTCTGGGGTGGCTGGGGGCAGATGTTTTTAGCCAGGGGGGGCCAAAAACCGTGGACCCTCTCCAGGCTATTAATATCTGCCCTCAGTCACTGGCTTTACTACTCTGGCGTTGAAAATTGCGCGGGAGCCCACGCCATTTTTTTCCGCAATTTAGGTGAGTATGGGTTTTTTATTTATTTTAGGTGGCGATCGGCGGGGACAGGTATGTATATTTTATTTTCACTGGTAACCACTGGCCACCAATGAAACTTTATAGGGGTGGGGGGGGGGTTTTAATACGGGCCACTGGCCACTAATGAAACTTTATAGGGGTGGGTGGGGGGGTTAATACGGGCCACTGGCCACCAATAAAACTTTATAGGGGTGTGTGGGGGGGCTAATACGGGCCACTGGCCACCAATGAAACTTTATAGGGGTGTGTGGGGGGGTTAATACGGGCCACTGGCCACCAATGAAACTTTATAGGGGTGGGTGGGGGGGTTAATACGGGCCACTGGCCACCAATGAAACTTTATAGGGGTGTGTGGGGGGGTTAATACGGGCCACTGGCCACCAATGAAACTTTATAGGGGTGGGTGGGGGGGTTAATACGGGCCACTGGCCACCAATGAAACTTTTTAGGGAGGGGGGGGCATCGTGGATATAAAAAAAAAGTGTTTTTTTGCACTCAGGAACAGTTCGATGGGAAATACTGCTCCCATCGAGCTGAGCCTGCTGCTACTATAGGGAATACTTCTTCTTCAGGAAGTTTCCACACAAAGATATCATTGTGTGGAAACTTCCTGAAGAAGAAGCCTTTGAGCTTCGAAACGCGTTGAATAAACCACCCGAACACCCTAACAGTATATCTGGATCTATTATTTGTCGCAGCAGCGCGGATGTAATCCACATTTCATTTATTATAACGGTTCTGAGAGGTCGCAACGCCGACCTGTGGATCTGCAGCAGCTGACAACTACACGCTTGTACTGTGTACCACCAGGTGAGCAGTTCTCTCACAATTGATTAAGAACAATCCTGGGGATAAGACCCTATTTGCGCTTTTTTTGTCTCCTATCTTTCAAGACTATAGGGAATAGACATAGGCCGATGGGAGTAGTAGTAGTCTCATCGGCCTATGTCTGACAACACACATACACCATATACACCACACACACGAACACACACAAAACACACACAAAGACACTTACCACACTAATCATGAAAGGCACATCCAGCGCCATCCGGTCATACCAGTCCATGCTGGCAGCCATCATCCAGGAAGACGAATATTGTCTTCCTGGATTATGGGATGCTCCTGGCATGATGGGATGGCCATGTGACTTCCGGTATGCCGCACTGTGTACCTCCGCAAATCTGCTTGAATTCCGCAAATTTTTTATAGATTTGCAGAATTCAAGCGGTACAATACAAGTCTATGGGCACGGAATCGCTGCGATTCCGCAAATTAATGAACATGCTGCGTATTTTACCGCAAATCTTTTCCGCTGCGGAAAAATACTCAGTATGTGCACATAATTTGCGGTTTCCATTATAATTGATAGGATGCTTAATGGTAGCGTTTTTTTCGTGGTTTTATAGCGTTTTTATAGCGAAAAACCGCGGGAAAACCGCGATAAAAACGCTACGTGTGCACACAGCCTTAGTGACGGAGCCAAATTTTTGAAATCTGACCAGTGTCACTTTATGTGGTAATAAGGCCGGGGACACACACAACATATAAAAAAAAGTTCCGTTTTTGACGGACGAGAATCGCACCAATGTTACCAAAACAGTGATCCGTGTGCAGTGCGAGGATGCGATTTTATCGCATAAAATGATCCGTGTGACATCCGTGTGACATCCGTATGGCATCCGTATGGTGAGATTTTCTCGCAGGCTTGCAAAATGGACATATAACGGATTTTACACCAGAAAACATTTAAATCATCACCAAGGACATTATTTAAAGGCCCTAAAACAGGTCCCACCCACCAATCTATGCAGTAGAGTCCTTGCTTGTGTTGGTGCACTTCAGATTGATGAGCAACATGTCTGATCTACTCACTTTTACCACCACAGAGCGAGTGCTTTACAACTGGGTACTTTCCCAACGTTTTGGCCAGCCATACCCAGTTATTGTAGATCCGAGGAGGCGGAGACGGATGTGGGTACATCCACTTCTAAAGCAACGGATCAATAAAGGCCATTTCTGCCGTCTGTATGCTGCTCTGAGGACAAATCCTGACAAGTTCTTCAACTATTGTCGGATGAGGATTCAAATCTTTGACATTTTGTTGGAGATTTTGCGTCCAGGGATCACGAAGAAGGACACCAGGATGCGCAAATCTATTTCAGCTGAGGAGCGCCTTATCCTTACCTTGCGGTATGCCTTAATAATAATTGTCCCAATTTTCTACGCATTTTTTGGTCGAGCCCCCTTATTCAAATTAGATACTTAAATGGTTAAGTAACTTCAACATCATTTTGCCTTCTTTTCTAACATTTAATTTTACCAAATATCAAAGCCATAGCATGTCCTTAATGTTTAAATAATCATGTTTTTTTTTATTTTGGTTTTGGCCCATATAACCCTGTATTGTGATCATTTTATATTTTAAAACAATATTCTTTTGTCTTTTAGCTTCCTTGCCACTGGCCTATCATATGCGGCCCTGCATTTAAAATTTTTATTGGGCAAATCTACAATTTCTGGGATTGTGCGGGATACATGCAAGGAAATCTGGGGAAGACTCCATCAAGAGGCCTGAACCCAAAATTGCAGACTGGTTACGTATTGCTCAAGGATTTCAGGACACATGCCAGTTTCCGCACTGTATTGGGGCACTTGACGGAAAGCACATCCGTGTGCGTAAGCCGCCAATTCCATAATATAATTCTATAATTATAAACAGTTTTTCTCTGTAGTGCTGTTGGCCCTAGTCGACAGCAACTACAGGTTTATAATTGCAGATATTGGGGCCTATGGGAGAACTGGAGACTCTAGAGTCTTCAGTTCTTCCATTATGGGTCGGCGGCTGCGCAACAATGAATTGGATCTCCCACCCCCAAGTCACATACCAGGGGCTAATTTGGATGCGGTGCCTTACATGATGGTAGCAGATGAGGCGTTTCAATTATCAAGGAACGTCATGAGGCCCTATCCACGGAGAGGCCTGGACTACCGGCGCAGAATCTTTAATTTTCGTCTTTCCTGTGCCCGCCGTCTGGTCGAGTGTTCATTCGGCATTCTCAGTGCAAAATGGCGGATACTTCAGTCTGCAATCCAACTGAGTGAAGGCAATGTAAATGGCGTGATTAAAGCATGTGTTGTTCTTCACAACTTTACAAGAGACCATGATTGCCCATCATCTGCTGCAGATGACATTGATTATTCAAATACTGTCTTGACAACTACACGTGTTCGTCCTTCACGTCGTCAGCCCTCTGGCCTAAAAGTTCGTGATGTTTTAACCAATTTTTTTGTGTCACCAGAGGGATCTACGGTTTGGCAAGACAATGCTGTTTAGCCTTAATTTTTAGTTATATTCTAAGTTAATAAATCACATAATTTGCTTAATAAATTTGTGTATTATGTATCTGATTAGGAAATTATGTAAGTGTGTAAAGTTGAGAAATCATGTATGTAGCTGGACCAATACATAACACTCTGATTTCTGAACACATTTTTACTGCTCAGCGCATATATATATGTATTCAAAATACATATTTTCATTCTCATATGTAATTTGAGCCAAATAAACAACACAGTTTAACATGCCAAGGTAACAAAAAACTTAGGCAAAAAAAGACCAAATGACAGGCCAAAAATAAAAACCAAAACATTACAGGTTATGGTAGGTTGGGGGTGGTGATGGTGATGGCGGGTGTCCAGCATGTGCGGAACTTTGCCTGGGTGGTTGACCAACCACTCTGTCTACCTGTGTTAGTGCAGATATAAATTGCGGGTGTTGCTGCAAGTTGTGATCATGTGTATGAGATAACACTTGATGTGGAGGGTAGAAGGGCATCAAGTCCTGGGTACTGGATTGACCCATTTGGTCAGACCCCCCAATATGGCCATGTCGAGCAGACACATGTTGGGACCAGCCTCCAAACATGTGTCTGTTCAAGTGGTCATATTGGGCATTTGCTGAAAAATCATAAATTGCCCTGTTTTGGGGTTGCTGTGTGCATTGTGCAGGCTGTTGTTGGGGAGCTATAGGTTGCGGGGGTGGTGCTGACACAGTTTCTGGTTGGTCCTGTGGAAGGTCTTGCACCGCCAGAAGGTTGGTAGCTGACATTTGCCACCGTTCAAGATAATTAAAAATATTAGTGGGGTTGTTTGGGGGTGTGGCCGCATCTATCAAAATTTGTATGCAACCTCTGGTCCGCAGCCTGAGCGAGCGTGGAATGGGCCGTAAATAGCAGGCAAGACTGCGGAAGTACGCTTCCTCCCCATCGTCATGGGCAGCTCGTGACAAATAGTCCAACACCCCTGTATCCACTTGCCTCCTGGTGCCAATGTTCAAAGCCACCCTTCTGCGCCGACCACGGTTTGGTCTTGTAGTAGGCTGTGGTGATGTATCCAGAGCCAATGTTGGACTGCTGCTCTGGGCTCCTTCATCAACCTCAGGATTTGCCTCCTGTGTAGCAGAAGATGCTGCTGCTGGTTGTGGTGGTGGTGGTGGCTGCCTGTTGCTTGCCCAGATGGTCCAGCCATTTCTGCATCTTCACCAACAGGGTCAATCAGCAACTCTGAGTCAGATCCAGTCTCCCGTTCTGTCAGATTGGACTCTGTTCTGTATTCACAAAATATTATTTATATTAAAACATACATACATATTCACGTAATAAGATGTCTACAATATTTGGAGACATGCATGCACTTACGGTCGGAGCTCCATCACCGGTGCAAGAAAATTAAGCCGATCATAATAAAGGTATTTCCTTTTTTGGGGGCTGCGTCACCACTCCGCCCATGAACTTGATGCTCACGCCGGTATTGGTCCCGGCAACTCCGCCAGCGTCTAGTGATATCATTTACTGCAAATATACAAAATATTGGATATAAATATCACACACATAACTCAAACCGTTACAGGGTTTGCAAGAACACATGGGCTCAGGAGGCTAGGGGGACATAAAATTCCTTTGGCCCTATATTAACGGACTATAGCTAAAATACATTTCATCCATATTTGTGTCTCTTGGTAATGTTTTTGCATCTTCAACCAAGAGCATGGATCATTTACTCCCATCATAAACACAACACATATGATGGGTTGAGGATTATTTTTTTCATGAACCCACTATTAAACCACATTTTTTGGTGAAGAATGGTACTTACATATTTCTTGCTGAACCTCTTGAGGTCGCTCATCAAAATCGGGGAACATGTGGCGACATATTGACCTCCATGCTGTGTCTTTACGTGCACGGTCCGCATAATGTGCGTTGCGTTGGTCCCATAATTCGGGTCTATCATGGACCAGAGCAATCAGCATCTCCACATTTATATGCCTGGCCATGCTGCTACACAGTACACTCCGTGGAGGCGTGCTTCCTGGTTTGCAATCCAGCGTGGGCCAGAAATTAGCATGCCAAAGCTTCCTGATAATGGATGATTCAATTTCCTGTCACCTGGAGAAGTCTTCCGTATTTCTCGCAATGCACACGCATGGTCCGTATGTAATCCGATTTTTTCTCGCACCCATAGACTTTCATTGGCGATTCTCGGCCGAGATACGCTGACAATCGCAGCATGCTGCGATTTCACCCGGATCCTGAATTACGGCCGAGAAAATATCGGAAGATGGGAGCTGCCCCATAGATTAACATTGGGGCGAGTGCTATGCGATTTTTTATCGCATTGCACTCGTCCGTATTACGGTCTAGTGTGACCCCGGCCTAACTCTGCAACGCTTCAACAAATCCCAGTGATTTTGAGATTGTTTTTTCGTGACATATTATACTTTATGATAATGGTAAATTTAGGTCAATATGTTTTGTGTTTATTTATAAAAAATATCAAAAATTTGAGAAAAATGTTAAAAAATTAGCAATTTTTAAAATTTGAATGATTATCCCTTTAATCCAGATGGTCATACCACAGCAAACCATTAATAAATAACATTTCCCACATGTCAGCTTTACATCAGCACCATTTGTAAAATGTTATTTTATTTTGTTTGCATTTTAGGAGGTTTAAAATTGTAGCAGCAATTTTTCATTTTTTCAAGGAAATTTACTAAATTTACTTTTTAGGGACTTATCCATGTTTGAAGTGACTTTAGGGGTCTCATATACTGGGAAACCCCCAAACATGATACCATTTTAAAAACAGCACCCCCTGACATATCAAAAACTGCTGTCAGGTAGTTTATTAACCCTTCAGGTGCTTTACAGGAATTAATGCAAAGTGGTATGACAGAAATGAAAATGTGTATTTTTACCGCCTAAATGTCTCTAACTTCTGAACAGATAACTTCAGCCGTCAGACTCTAAGGCCGCGATTTGGTCTTGGATTGCCATGGCAAACATCAGGACCACACAATCATGATCTGAGGGCACCAATTTGGATAAAGAGGAAGCCCCCACACTCTGTTAACCATATATAATGATGTAGTCACTATTTACAGCAGCATCTAAGGGGTTAAACAGATTTGGACGGTGCAAACACTGATTGTGGCTGATGCAGCAAGTTGTCAGCTATAGTGTACAGCCGACAGCTGCTGGATTGTTATCTGTATGGGGAGGCTATTCTCTTATATCTCAGGTCAGTTAAAAGGCGTATTGGCTGTCATTAAGGGGATAAACAATTACACTGGGGAACACAATTTTTTAAGAGTTAGGTCAGACAACTGTTCTTAATTAATTTTTGGATGCTGAATCCAGAAATGATCTCAGTTTTTCTCTATCACGTCAAGTTTTTGAACTATAGGATTTTTGTCTTCTCAAAACTATGTAAACTACTGTACCTAAAAAGTGTTGTTGTTTTTTTTTAAATAGTACAAATATGAACAAAAAATGAAATATATAAGAAATAGGCATGACAACGTTGTGACTACTCTCACAAGTTTCCACGTAGCTCTATATGAGTCGAATTGTAATCAGATAACAAGTCTTATTACAGATATCAGTGCAATTGTGCTTCTCTGGCAGGTAAGTTGTGTAGGAAAAACTTGACGTGCTAGAAAAAAACTGACTACATTTTTGGAATCAGCATGCCAATTTTAGTATAAATCAGCTCAAAAACCTAACTCAACAGAAATTTTTTTTCAAATTGTTCCCCTGTGATTATCCGTGTAAAGGCTCATGCACATGACTGATTTTCTCAAACGAGCACTATCCTTGGTTTTATCCGATATCACTCATACCTAGGATACTCTATGTGGCTGTGCACATGTCCGATTTTTTCCTGGAGACCAAAATAAGCAAAGCAAATCTATGGGTCTATTAAAAAAATCGGATCCGATTTTTCACAGACTGATAGAATGGAGAATCTTATTCAAAATCTTATTAGAATAATCAGACTTTTTTTGGCTGTGGAGAAATTGGTTGTGTGAACCTACCCTAATGGATATGTTTTTTATTTTATTCTCTGGGCTCAAAGAGCTTAGTATAGTACACTATTTAACCCCTTAGTGACAGAGCCAAATTTTAGAAATCTGACCAGTGTCACTTTACATGGTAATAACTCTGGAACGTTTCAACATATCCCAGTGATTTTGAGACTTTTTTTTGGTGACACTTAATACTTTATGATAATGGTAAATTTAGGTCGATATATTTTGTGCTTATTTATAAAAATATCAGAAATTTGAGAAAAATGTTACAAAATTATCAATTTTCAAACTTTGAATGATTATCCCTTTAATCTAGATTGTTATACCACAGAAAAACATTAATAAATAGCATTTCCCACATGTCGGCTTTACATCAGCAACATTTGTAAAATGTTCTTTAATTTCGTTAGAAGGTTTAAAAATGTAGCAATAATTTTTTTTTATTTTTTCAAGGAAATTAATTTTTTTGTAGGGACCTATCCATGTCTGAAGTGTCTTTAGGGGTCCCATATCTTGGGAAACCCCCAAAATTGATACCATTTTAAAAACAGCACCCCCTGACATATTGAAAACTGCAGTCAGTTAGTTTATTAACCCTTCAGGTGATTTTCAAGAATTAATGCAAAGTGGCATAACAGAAATGAACATGTGTATTTTTACCACCTAAATGACACTTAGGCTACTTTCACACTAGCGTCGGCCCGTCGCAGTGCGTCGGGCCGACGTACCGATGCATCCTGTGACAACGCAGCACAACGGGGGCAGCATATGCATTATTACCACGCATCCGCTGCCCCATTGTGAGTTGCGGGGAGGTGGGGGCGGAGTTCCGGCCGCACATGCACGGTCGGAAATGGCAGACACGACGCATAAAAAAACGTTGCAAGCAACGTTTTTTTGTTCCGACGGTCCGCCACAACACGACGCAACCGTCACACGACGTATTGGCGGTCATTAAGGGGCTAAAACTAACAATTTATTAGACCGTGTAGGGAATATTGTACAAATTTTGGACACTAATGGACAAGGAAGGAATTTTTCTCATTCCTCTGGATTACCACTTTAGGAAAATAGTTTGGAATGGATGGATTTATGACTTCTTTTATCTTTACTATGTCACTCTTTACAGATGAACCCAAAATGTCCACTGTAATGTGTTTTCACAGTGATTACAGTACATAAAATATAAAATAGCATTAGGGTTTGTATATGTGGCACACCAGGAGTTTGGGTACCACAGTGGTGCTGCCTTCCTCTCGGGGAGGGTAATGCCATGCCTGGAGACAGGAGGGATCCCTTTGGCAGGTAATCTCACATTCAACATATTCTGACTCCAGGCCAGAAGGGGGAGCTCAAAAGCCGTTTTTAGGGGAGCTTCCCAGATATATATCCTGGTCTGGGGGAGGAGTTAGTTAGTCTGTTGCAGACAAGAGACAGGCAAGGAGCAGAGGAGTGATTAGGAGCTAAAGGAGGGCTACGACTGGGCCCCTCTAAGCAGAGCGCAGAAATCGGGCACCGGGAGCCCGAGGTTGTGGACAACTGCAAGTTCCACAGCAGAACTGGAGGACAGAGAGCTTAAAGTCACCTGCCCACATTAAACCTGAGGTACAGCAGCATTCCAGAGCCCGGAGTCACCGTATAAAGAGACCCCAGGGAAATGGCTCAAGTTGCCTACCGTGCAGGTACTGTCCCAGGACAGGAGAGAACGAGGACCTTGTCAGGACACTACAGACAGCAAAGGATTAATAGTCAGAACGAAGTGGAAGGCTCTCAAACTGACCAGTCAAAGGGGTTTCCACCTGTCTTCAGGCTGCTTGGCTAAATCTACACCTGCTTCCGGTACCCTGGACTGGGGCTGACTACAACAACAGTAAACCAGGTAAAGACTGCAACCCTGTGTCCTCTGTTTATTTACCGGAAACCCACCATCCTTGCCCACTACATTGGGAGCCCTGGGGACCCCGCTTCACCTTTGGGAGGCATCACCATCTATGCTGCAAAAATATCATCCCAGAGGACCCCTTCAAGCAGTGTCTGTCCCTTCTGACCGAGAACCACAGGTGGCGTCACGAATACAAACTTTAAAGACCTTTACCCTTTTACTTGAGTGCCCAGGGCCACGGACCGGGTCACTGCCACCGTGACCACCCCTTTAACTGCGACCGGGCCCAGTACCGAATATCCCCACTGCCCTGGCAGGCGACTCATATATATACGTTTAGTATTTGAAGCAGATTTTTCTGCACCAAAAACTACTGTTGGCAGGAAAAACACTGCATAAAATAGGCACATTTTTTACATGTGTTTTTACTGGTGTTTTTTTCCCCATTCATTTAAATTGGTAAAAAATGCTACAAAAACACTGAAAGAATTGACATGCTGCAGATCTGAAGAAACTCTTTGATGAAAAACATAAGCAGCATGTGCATAAGATTTCAGAAATGTCATTCGCTTTGCTGGAACAGTAAACTGCTAATTTTTTTACCCTTGAAAAACAGATAAAAAAATGCACAAAAAAACAAGCAGTGTGAACAAACCTCATTCAGTTTGGTAAATATTACTAAGTACAAATGGGCCCTCCTGGCGGTTATGAAATGGTTTATCACAGCCTTCTGAAATATTCAATACTTCATACAGAAAACATATACCAAATAAAGTCATGGTGCATGACTAATTTTATAATTTCATTATGTGTTCCTTGAATGAATGATATGAATGATGTGCCCTACTGAGGGATGAGGGATGAGTGTCCATGCTCAATATGCCAACAGCCAGAGGCAGCCACATTCGATAACGAACTCATTCATCAAATACTGTTTGCAGTTCTTACAAAAATGATCACACGAAACCTCTAATAAACCAGTTCACAAGTGTCATTCATGCCATGATGTTTTTCCCATCCATTGAAATAATCTGATATATAAAGCTGAATGTGTGTGTGTGTGTGTGTGTGTGAGTGTGTGTGTGTATGTGTATGTCCGGGATTGGCATCTGCACCGTCGCAGCTACAGCCACAAAATTTTGCACAGTCACACGTCTGGACCCCGAGAGCGTCATAGGCTATGTTGTGAGGTGAAATTTTAACCCCGCACGTTCCAATTGACCAAACAATTTTGCCCCTATCTATATAATGGGGAAAAAGCGAAAGGAAAAGTGTTGGAGGCAAATTGACAGCTGCCAGTTGTGAACAAGGGGGACTTAAAGAATAAGCGCGATGGGGCCAAAGAGTATATACTGTACAGTTGCTAAGGTGGGACCCCGACATGGGATACTCACCACACACGGGGATATGAACACACACACAAAATGCGCCACACACTACCACGTGCTTGAACACATATAGCACCCTCAGCACACATTTCACCACACATACACCAATCTCGCCACATAAAAGTCGAAACACAAAAGTCGCCACTCAAAACTCGCCAAGCGCAAAATTCGCCACATGCAAAACTAGGCTCACGCAAAACTAGCCACACGTGCAAAACTCACCTCATGGAAAACTCAACACATGCAAAACTTGCACACGCGGAAAAATTGCCACATGCACAAAAGTTGCAACACATGCAAAAGTTGCCTCACATAAAACTTGCACATACTCAAAATGCACCACACATAAAACTCGCCACGCACAAAACCATGCGCAAAACTTGCTGCACACAACTTGCTACACTAACCTGTCACATGCAACTCGACACACAAAAAGTTGCTACACGCATGTCGCCACACAAAACTCATCTCACAAAAGTCGCTACATGCATGTTGCCATGCACAACTCAACACACACAACTTGACACATGAAACTCGCCCTAAAACACACAAGTCTGGTATTATCCTTCAAAAATAAAAATCTGATTAATAAGCAGACAAACTACAAGAGCAACAAATGTACCATATAGGAAATATGGCAGCTGTCAGTCACATGACCTGTCTATTATGTGTATGTGTGAGCTAATATATACTGCCAGGGGGGAGGACTTCCTGTTGGCTGGGGATTTATCAGGCTGCCAATTAACCTTACAAATACTGAGGTAAAAATACTGACCAAATAACGTGTGAACGAGGTCTAATACAGGAGGAGATGACATGCAGGTACATACTATATACAGGGGAGATGACGCACAGGTATATACTATATACAGGAGCAGATGACATATAGGTTTATACTATATATAGGAGGAGATGACATACAGGTATATACTATATACAGGAGGAGATGACACACGAATATACTATATACAGGAGGAGATGATATACAGGTATATACTATATAAAAGAGGAGATGACACATAGGTATATAGAAGAGGAGATGACATACAGCAGGTATATACTATATACAGGAGATGACATACAGGTATATACTATATATAGGAGGAGATAACATACAGGTATATACTATATACAGGAGGAGACTACTTACAGGTATATACTATATACAGGAGGAGATGACATATGGGTATATATTATATACAGGAGGAGATGAAATACAGGTATATACTATATACAGGAGGAGATGACACACGTATATACTATATACAGGAGGAGATGACATACAGGTATATACTATATAAAAGAGGAGATGACACATAGGTATATAGAAGAGGAGATGACATACATCAGGTATATACTATATATAGGAGATGACATACACGTATATGCTATATACAGAAGAGATTACATACAGGTATATACTATATACAGGAGGAGATGACACATAGGTATATACAATATACAGGAGGAGATGACATACAGCAGGTATATACTATTTACAGGGGAGATGACATACAGGTATATATTATATACAGGAGATGACATACAGGTGTATACTATATATAAGGGAGATGACAAACATATATATACTGAGGGGAAAATGAGAGGTGTGAGGTGAAAATGAGAGGTGTGAGGTAAAAATGAGAGGTGTGAGGTGAAAATGAAAAGGTGTGAGTGCAAAATGAGTTGAGTGAAGGAAAATAGTGGAGTGATCGGAAAATGACAGATGTGAGGTCGAAATGACAAGTGTTAGGGGGAATGAGAGGAGTGAGGGTGGAATGAGAGGAGTGAGGGGAAAATAAGAGGAGTGAGGGGAAAATGAGAGGTGTGAGGGAGAAAATGAGAGATGTGAGGGAGGAAATGAAAGATGTGAGGGGGAAAATGAGAGGCGTGATGGGAAAATAAGAGAAGTGAAGTGCTATAACTAACCACAGATATTTACTATGCCCAGGCAACGCCGGGTTCTTCGGCCAGTTAACAATAAAGATGAAGAAGAAAGAGTGTATTAAAGAAATGAAGCCGTGGTGTTCACTTTTATTATGTATGTAGTGGGTCTGAATATATTATTACATGGTTTCACTTTTTATTTTTGCACTGTGATTTCAGGGCGAACACCAACCTCAACAGTTTTAATGCCCACCAGACGCCGAGACCTCTTATAACTATAGTAGATCTCCTTTCCCTACCACACTACTTCAGGTACTCCACAGGTGGCTTTAGGCCCAAAGTCTCCAGAACAGAGGGGGCATGCACCAGACTCAGCGTTCCTGTGCTGATGGGGTGTTGACTTCAGAGCCTTGGTTTGCCTCCACCTGCACACATGGTGGTGACCTCATCTCATTCTAGAGTGTCAGGTGAGTGTAGTTCTTTTTTTAATTTAAACCAGTAGCGCAATAATTTTTTAAGATCACAAGGTGCATTACTACGATTTGTGATGCAAATTGCCTCTTCAGAGAAAAAGAGGACTTGAACTCTATAGCGCCACCAATTGGAAGTAGTTAACCTACAAGTCACAATCAACCCTTTAAAGGGAACCTGTCACTCCCAAAATTGACCATGAGCTAAGCCCACCGCATCAGGGGCTTATCTACAGCTTTCTGGAATGCTGTAGATAAGCCCCAGATGCATCCTAAAAGATGAGAAAAAGAGGTTAGATTATACTCACCTGGGGGGGTGGTCCGATCCAATGGGCATCGCGGTCCTATCCGGGGCCTCCCATCTTCTTACGATGACATCCTCTTCTGGTCTTCATGCTGCGGCTCCGGCGCAGGCGTACTTTGTCTGCCCTGTTGAGGGCAGAGCAAAGTACTGCAGTGCGCAGGCACCGGGAAAGGTCAGAGAGGCCCGGTGTCTGCGCACTGCAGTACTTTGCTCTGCCCTCAACAGGACAGACAAAGTACGCCTGCGCCGGAGCCGCAGCGTGAAGACTAGAAGAGGACGTCATCTGATGAAGATAGGAGGCCCCGGACCAGACCGCGACACCCATCGGACCGGACCAGCAGCGGGACCGCCCCTGGGTGAGTATAATATAACCTCTTTTTCTCATCTTTTAGGATACATCTGGGGCTTATCTACAGCATTCCATACTTTTATTTATTTATATATATATTTAACCCCTTTACCCCCAAGGGTGGTTTGCACGTTAATGACCAGGCCAATTTTTACAATTCTGACCACTGTCCCTTTATGAGGTTATAACTCCGAAACGCTTCAACGGATCTTAGCGATTCTGAGATTGTTTTCTTGTAACATATTGTACTTCATGATAGTGCTAAAATTTCATCGATATAACTTGCGTTTATTTGTGAAAAAAACGGAAATTTGGCGAAAATTTTGAAAATTTCACAATTTTCCAACTTTGAATTTTTATTCTGTTAAACCAGAGAGTTATGTGACACAATATAGTTAATAAATAACATTTCCCACATGTCTACTTTACATCAGCACAATTTTTGAAACAAACTTTTTTTTTTCAAGGAAGTTATAAGGGTTAAAATTTGACCAGCAATTTCTCATTTTTACAACCAAATTTACAAAACCATTTTTTTTAGGGACCACCTCACATTTGAAGTCATTTTGAAGGGTCTATATGGCAGAAAATACCCAAAAGCGACACCATTCTAAAAACTGCACCCCTCAAGGTGCTCAAAACCACATTCAAGAAGTTTATTAACCCTTCAGGTGATTCACAGCAGCAGAAGCAACATGGAAGGAAAAAATTAACATTTTACTTTTTAGTCACAAAAATGATCTTTCAGCAATAATCTTTTTAATTTCCCAAGGGTAAAAAGAGAAAATGGACCTCAAAAGTTGTTGTCCAATTTATCCTGAGTACGCTGATACCCCACATGTGAGGGGGAACCACTTTTTGGGCGCATGGCAGGGCTCAGAAGGAAAGGAGCGCCGTTTGACTTTTTCAAGCTAAATTTGGCTGGAATTGAGATCGGACGCCATGTCGCGTTTGGCGACCCCCTGATGTGCCTAAACAGTGGAAACCCCCCACAAGTGACCCTATTTTGGAAACTAGACCCCCTAAGGAACTTATCTAGATGTGTCATGAGCACTTTTATCCCCCAAGTTATTCACGAAAGTTTATAACGCCCGGGCGTGAAAAAAAAAATTCCTATTTTTTCCACAAACATGATCGTTTAGTCCCCAATTTTTTATTTTCTCAAGGGTAAAAGGAGAAATTGGACCCCAAAAGTTGTTGTCCAATTTGTCCTGAGTACGCTGATACCCCATATGTGGGGGGGGACCACTGTGTGGGCGCATGGCAGGGCTCAGAAGGAAAGGAGCGCCGTTTGACTTTTTCAAGCTAAATTTGGCTGGAATTGAGATCGGACGCCATGTCGCGTTTGGCGACCCCCTGATGTGCCTAAACAGTGGAAACCCCCCACAAATGACCCCATTTTGGAAACTAGACCCCCTAAGGAACTTATCTAGATGTGTCATGAGCACTTTTATCCCCCAAGTGCTTCACGAAAGTTTATAACGCCCGGGCGTGAAAAAAAAAAATCCTATTTTTTCCACAAACATGATCGTTTAGTCCCCAATTTTTTATTTTCTCAAGGGTAAAAGGAGAAATTGGACCCCAAAAGTTGTTGTCCAATTTGTCCTGAGTACGCTGATACCCCATATGTGGGGGGGGACCACTGTTTGGGCGCATGGCAGGGCTCAGAAGGAAAGGAGCGCCGTTTGACTTTTTCAAGCTAAATTTGGCTGGAATTGAGATCGGACGCCATGTCGCGTTTGGCGACCCCCTGATGTGCCTAAACAGTGGAAACCCCCCACAAATGACCCCATTTTGGAAACTAGACCCCCTAAGGAACTTATCTAGATGTGTCATGAGCACTTTTATCCCCCAAGTGCTTCACGAAAGTTTATAACGCCCGGGCGTGAAAAAAAAAATTCCTATTTTTTCCACAAACATGATCGTTTAGTCCCCAATTTTTTATTTTCTCAAGGGTAAAAGGAGAAATTGGACCCCAAAAGTTGTTGTCCAATTTGTCCTGAGTACGCTGATACCCCATATGTGGGGGGGGACCACTGTGTGGGCGCATGGCAGGGCTCAGAAGGAAAGGAGCGCCGTTTGACTTTTTCAAGCTAAATTTGGCTGGAATTGAGATCGGACGCCATGTCGCGTTTGGCGACCCCCTGATGTGCCTAAACAGTGGAAACCCCCCACAAATGACCCCATTTTGGAAACTAGACCCCCTAAGGAACTTATCTAGATGTGTCATGAGCACTTTTATCCCCCAAGTGCTTCACGAAAGTTTATAACGCCCGGGCGTGAAAAAAAAAAATCCTATTTTTTCCACAAACATGATCGTTTAGTCCCCAATTTTTTATTTTCTCAAGGGTAAAAGGAGAAATTGGACCCCAAAAGTTGTTGTCCAATTTGTCCTGAGTACGCTGATACCCCATATGTGGGGGGGGACCACTGTTTGGGCGCATGGCAGGGCTCAGAAGGAAAGGAGCGCCGTTTGACTTTTTCAAGCTAAATTTGGCTGGAATTGAGATCGGACGCCATGTCGCGTTTGGCGACCCCCTGATGTGCCTAAACAGTGGAAACCCCCCACAAATGACCCCATTTTGGAAACTAGACCCCCTAAGGAACTTATCTAGATGTGTCATGAGCACTTTTATCCCCCAAGTGCTTCACGAAAGTTTATAACGCCCGGGCGTGAAAAAAAAAATTCCTATTTTTTCCACAAACATGATCGTTTAGTCCCCAATTTTTTATTTTCTCAAGGGTAAAAGGAGAAATTGGACCCCAAAAGTTGTTGTCCAATTTGTCCTGAGTACGCTGATACCCCATATGTGGGGGGGACCACTGTTTGGGCGCATGGCAGGGCTCAGAAGGAAAGGAGCGCCGTTTGACTTTTTCAAGCTAACTTTGGCTGGAATTGAGATCGGACGCCATGTCGCGTTTGGCGACCCCCTGATGTGCCTAAACAGTGGAAACCCCCCACAAGTGACCCCATTTTGGAAACTAGACCCCCTAAGGAACTTATCTAGATGTGTCATGAGCACTTTTATCCCCCAAGTGCTTCACGAAAGTTTATAACGCCCTGGCGTGAAAAAAAAAATTCCTATTTTTTTCCACAAACATGATCGTTTAGTCCCCAATTTTTTATTTTCTCAAGGGTAAAAGGAGAAATTGGACCCCAAAAGTTGTTGTCCAATTTGTCCTGAGTACGCTGATACCCCATATGTGGGGGGGGACCACTGTTTGGGCGCATGGCAGGGCTCAGAAGGAAAGGAGCGCCGTTTGACTTTTTCAAGCTAACTTTGGCTGGAATTGAGATCGGACGCCATGTCGCGTTTGGCGACCCCCTGATGTGCCTAAACAGTGGAAACCCCCCACAAGTGACCCCATTTTGGAAACTAGACCCCCTAAGGAACTTATCTAGATGTGTCATGAGCACTTTTATCCCCCAAGTGCTTCACGAAAGTTTATAACGCCCTGGCGTGAAAAAAAAAATTCCTATTTTTTTCCACAAACATGATCGTTTAGTCCCCAATTTTTTATTTTCTCAAGGGTAAAAGGAGAAATTGGACCCCAAAAGTTGTTGTCCAATTTGTCCTGAGTACGCTGATACCCCATATGTGGGGGGGGACCACTGTTTGGGCGCATGGCAGGGCTCAGAAGGAAAGGAGCGCCGTTTGACTTTTTCAAGCTAACTTTGGCTGGAATTGAGATCGGACGCCATGTCGCGTTTGGCGACCCCCTGATGTGCCTAAACAGTGGAAACCCCCCACAAGTGACCCCATTTTGGAAACTAGACCCCCTAAGGAACTTATCTAGATGTGTCATGAGCACTTTTATCCCCCAAGTGCTTCACGAAAGTTTATAACGCCCTGGCGTGAAAAAAAAAATTCCTATTTTTTTCCACAAACATGATCGTTTAGTCCCCAATTTTTTATTTTCTCAAGGGTAAAAGGAGAAATTGGACCCCAAAAGTTGTTGTCCAATTTGTCCTGAGTACGCTGATACCCCATATTTGGGGGGAACCACTGTTTGGGCGCATGGCAGGGCTCAGAAGGAAAGGAGCGCCGTTTGACTTTTTCAAGCTAACTTTGGCTGGAATTGAGATCGGACGCCATGTCGCGTTTGGAGAGCCCATGATGTGCCTAAACAGTGGAAACCCCCCACAAGTGACCCCATTTTGGAAACTAGACCCTCTAAGGAACTTATCTAGTTGTGTGGTGAGAATTTTGAACCCCCACGTGCTTCACTAAAGTATATAATGCCCAGGCGTGAAAATAAAAAATCCTATTTTTTCCTACAAAAATGATATTTTAGTCCCCAATTTTTAATTTTCCCAAGGGTACCAGGAGAAATTGGACCCCAAAAGTTGTTGTCCAATTTGTCCTGAGTACGCTGATACCCCATATGTGGGGAGGAACTACTGTTTGGGCACACGTTGGGGCTCGAAAGGGAAGTAGTGACGTTTTGGAATGCAGACTTTGATGGAATGTTCTGCTGGCATCATGTTCCATTTGCAGAGCCCCTGATGTGACTAAACAGTAGAAACCCCCCACAAGTGACCCCATTTTGGAAACTGTACCCCCTAAGGAACTTATCTAGTTGTGTGGTGAGAATTTTGAACCCCCACGTGCTTCACTAAACTTTATAATGCCCAGGTGTGAAAATAAAAAATCCTATTTTTTCCCACAAAAATGATATTTTAGTCCCCAATTTTTAATTTTCCCAAGGGTACCAGGAGAAATTGGACCCCAAAAGTTGTTGTCCAATTTGTCCTGAGTACGCTGATACCCCATATGTGGGGAGGAACTACTGTTTGGGCACACGTTGGGGCTCGAAAGGGAAGTAGTGACGTTTTGGAATGCAGACTTTGATGGAATGTTCTGCTGGCATCATGTTCCATTTGCAGAGCCCCTGATGTGACTAAACAGTAGAAACCCCCCACAAGTGACCCCATTTTGGAAACTGTACCCCCTAAGGAACTTATCTAGTTGTGTGGTGAGAAATTTGAACCCCCACGTGCTTCACTAAAGTTTATAATGCCCAGGCGTGAAAATAAAAAATCCTATTTTTTCCCACAAAAATGATATTTTAGTCCCCAATTTTTAATTTTCCCAAAGGTAACAGGAGAAATTGGACATCAAAAGTTGTTGTCCAAATTGTCCTGATTACGCTGGTACGCCATATGTGGGAAAAAACTGTTTAGGCACACGTTGGGGCTCGAAAGGGAAGTTGTGACGTTTTGGAATGCAGAAATTGTCTGCGGTCGTCATGTTCCGTTTGCAGAGCCCCTGATGTGCCTAAACAGTAAAAAAAACCCACAAGTGACATCATTTTGGAACCTAGACCCCCCCCAAGGAACTTATCTAGATGTGCCCCCTTTTTGGAACTAATGTACGCTTTCTTGTAAAGTAAATTAGTAGTGCATGGAGGTGTGGTACAATCTGAAGCAATCCTTCATACACAGGCCAGGTTTTTCGGGGCAGGTGTCGCATTGATAAATGGTGTCCTTGCGTATTCCCCTTTTGTAACACACTCGGCACCTTTTTTGCGGCTTACCTTTTCTGCCGGTTGGCGGGACCACCCCCGGAAAATGCTGGCCTGGTACGATACGAGCACCTTCAGTTCCGGAAGTACTGGGGCCCTCTCCTTCCGGAGTACCAAATATCAGGGCCTTAACCACTACCTCCTGGAACTGAAGGTACGACGTATCGGTGTGGCGTGCACATCGTAACAGCAGGAAAGCGTTGAGCATTGCCATTTGTACGATGTGGACGGCCAACTTTTTGTACCACACCTTGGCCTTTCTCAAAGCACTGTATGGTTGGAGGAGTTGATCAGAGAGATCAACCCCCCCCATGCTTTTGTTGTAGCCCAGTACACAGTCCGGTTTGCAGACCTGTGTAGAGGTACCCCGTACAGTGCTGAGGGCTCTGCCATCACCATGTATGGTGGTCAAGAGAAGGACATCCCTCTTGTCCTTGTACTTGACCACCAGCAGGTGGTCGCTACATTGGGCCTTGCTCTCACCTTTTCTGAGCATCTGCCGAAGTAGCGTCTTTGGGAGGCCTCTCTGATTTTTGCGCACAGTACCGCAGGCTGCGGTACCTCGCGCAGAGAGGGATTTGTAGAGTGGGATGCTGGTATAAAAGTTATCAGTATAGAGGTGATAACCTTTATCCAGCAGTGGGTGCACCAAATCCCACACGATCTTCCCACTCACTCCCAGGACAGGAGGACACTCAGGGGGTTCAATCCTGCTGTCCTTCCCTTCATACACTCTAAACCTGTGGATGTACCCTGAGGCACTCTCACACAGCTTGTAGAGTTTGATTCCGTACCTGGCCCTTTTGTTGGGCAGGTATTGACGGAATCCGAGCCGCCCCTTAAAATGGACCAAGGACTCATCCACGCAGATGTCCCTTTTGGGCACGTACACTTCAGAAAACTTTTTGTTGAAGTGTTCGATGACCGGCCGAACTTTGAACAGACGGTCAAAGTTGGGGTCATCTCGTGCGGGACACTGTGCATTATCGGAATAATGCAGGAATTTATGGATGGCCTCAAAACGTCTCCGAACCATGGCCATTCGGAATACTGGAGTGTTATATAAAACATCTACACTCCAATATTGCCGCATTTCTGGCTTCTTCACGATCCCCATGTGGAGGACCAGGCCCCAAAACTGCATCATTTCAACTGCGTCTACAGGAGACCAGTTGGAAAATGATGTACCGGGGTTTTGCTCCAAAAATTGACGAGCATACAAATTAGTTTGCTCCACCATGAGGTTAATAAAATCCTCAGAGAAAAAGACTTTGAAAAAGTCTGTTTCTGTGAGGCCCGTGGTGTCAAACTTGATTCCTGATTCTGCCACAAAATCAGGAATCAGTGGCTCGTAATTTTCGGGGGGCGAGGTCCATGTGGGTTCCGCAGTGGGGAGCGCTGGTTCAGGAGTGGTGGGGGCTGCCTCATCTTCTGTCCTGGGGCGTCTGCGTGGTGGTTCCGCAGGACCCGAGGAGGAAGAGGAGGAGGAGGAGGAAGAGGAGGAGGAGGAGGAAGAGGATGAAGAATCAGAAAAGTGAAGAAAAGTGGGATCCTCTCCCTCGCTATCAGTGTCGGAGGCAAGGAAAGCATATGCCTCCTCCAATGAATAGCGCTGTTGGGACGAACGGGACGAGCGGGACATTTTTGTGTGAATATGGTGATTGGGTGCACTTTATTGATAACTGTATGTGTATGTGTGGGGGGATAGTGATTTGTGCAAACTTATCTGAAAAGAAAATGCTAAAAGGAGAAGAAAAACCTGTAAAAAAAAAAAAAAAGGCAGGCACAAACTCTGATAAGAGAACTGCGTCACTTATCAAAGTTTGGCGGCTGCGGGATGTGTGTACGGAGGTTGCGCAAAAAGGCTGAAGGGAAAAAAGCGAGCGCGAGAGTTGATCGGTGAACTGCGTCACCAATCAACGCTCGGCGGCTGTTAAATGGGCGCACGGAAGGAGGTGCAAAGGGGGGTAAAAAGAGGGGGAAGGGAGATGGGGGTGGAAGTGGGGATTGGGCAGGGATCAGTGATCAAAACGTACGGTTGTAGTCAGGTGGCGCAAAAGGGGGGTGAAAAAAAAAAAAGGAAAACGGCAGGCACAAACTCTGATAAGTGAACTGCGTCACTTATCAAACTTTGGCGGCTGCGGAATGTGTGTACGGAGTTGGCGCAACGGGGGTGAGGGAAAAAAAGCGAGCGCGAGCGTTGATCGGTGAACTGCGTCACCAATCAACGTTCGGCGGCTGTTAAATGGGCGCACGGAAGGAGGTGCAAAGGGGGGTAAAAAGAGGGGGAAGGGAGATGGGGGTGGAAGTGGGGATTGGGCAGGGATCAGTGATCAAAACGTACGGTTGTAGTCAGGTGGCGCAAAAGGGGGGTGAAAAAAAAAAAAAGGGAAAACGGCAGGCACAAACTCTGATAAGTGAACTGCGTCACTTATCAAACTTCGGCGGCTGCGGAATGTGTGTACGGAGTTGGCGCAACGGGGGTGAGGGAAAAAAGCGAGCGCGAGCGTTGATCGGTGAACTACGTCACCAATCAACGTTCGGCGGCTGTTAAATGGGCGCACGGAAGGAGGTGCAAAGGGGGGTAAAAAGAGGGGGAAGGGAGATGGGGGTGGAAGTGGGGATTGGGCAGGGATCAGTGATCAAAACGTACGGTTGTAGTCAGGTGGCGCAAAAGGGGGGTGAAAAAAAAAAAAGGAAAACGGCAGGCACAAACTCTGATAAGTGAACTGCGTCACTTATCAAACTTTGGCGGCTGCGGAATGTGTGTACGGAGTTGGCGCAACGGGGGTGAGGGAAAAAAAGCGAGCGCGAGCGTTGATCGGTGAACTGCGTCACCAATCAACGTTCGGCGGCTGTTAAATGGGCGCACGGAAGGAGGTGCAAAGGGGGGTAAAAAGAGGGGGAAGGGAGATGGGGGTGGAAGTGGGGATTGGGCAGGGATCAGTGATCAAAACGTACGGTTGTAGTCAGGTGGCGCAAAAGGGGGGTGAAAAAAAAAAAAAGGGAAAACGGCAGGCACAAACTCTGATAAGTGAACTGCGTCACTTATCAAACTTCGGCGGCTGCGGAATGTGTGTACGGAGTTGGCGCAACGGGGGTGAGGGAAAAAAGCGAGCGCGAGCGTTGATCGGTGAACTACGTCACCAATCAACGTTCGGCGGCTGTTAAATGGGCGCACGGAAGGAGGTGCAAAGGGGGGTAAAAAGAGGGGGAAGGGAGATGGGGGTGGAAGTGGGGATTGGGCAGGGATCAGTGATCAAAACGTACGGTTGTAGTCAGGTGGCGCAAAAGGGGGGTGAAAAAAAAAAAAGGAAAACGGCAGGCACAAACTCTGATAAGTGAACTGCGTCACTTATCAAACTTTGGCGGCTGCGGAATGTGTGTACGGAGTTGGCGCAACGGGGGCGAGGGAAAAAAAGCGAGCGCGAGCGTTGATCGGTGAACTGCGTCACCAATCAACGCTCGGCGGCTACTAAATGTGCGCACGGAGGCGGCACAAATGGGGGTGGAGGGGGTAAAAAGAGGGGGAAGGGGGATTGGGGTGGATGAACGGGGATTGGGGTGGATGAACGGGGATTGGGGTGGATGAACGGGGATTGGGCAGGGATCAGGGATAAAACTTACGTTTAGTTGTCTTCTTTCTTTAGCAGGGATTGTGGTGCTACAGGCTGCTGTGGCACCACAATACCCAGCACGGCAGGGAGATCCAGGCACAAAATCCAGCAGGGAGATCCAGCAGTATGACCGCTCTGTAGGAATCCTCAGCTAGAATGAGGACCCTGCAGAGCGGTCATACACAGGTCAGGCAGGTGACACAGACAGGTCACAGAGCGGTCATGCTGCTGCTGTGACCTGTCATTGGTGGGATCGACCATAACATCGATCCCACCAATCAGAGCTTTCCTGGTGACCTGGCTGTGACCTGCCTAGGATCGGATCTGTTCGCGCCATCCTAGGCAGGTCACAGCCAGGTCACCTGCAGGGCACAGAGCGGTCACAGAGTGATCGCCGCTGCGCCCTGTGATTGGCGCGATCGACGATGACATCGATCGCGCCAATCGGCTCCTGCAGGCCCTGCTGGGCCTGCACTGTGTCCTATCCTAGGATCGGTGCTATTAGAGCACCGATCCACGCAGGTTCCGGCAGGGCACAGCGCGGTAATACCGCGCGGTGCCCTGCGATTGGCGCGATCGATGCGATCGGCGATCGCGCCAATCCGGGCTGTTCTTGCCGGTGCCTGGCGTTGCCAGGCACCGGACCTAGGATCGAGTACATCGGTACTCGATCCTAGCCTGTGACCTCATTGTTTCAGCCGCTCCGATTGGCTGAAACAATGAGAATGGCTGTGATTGGCTGTTCAGAATTGAACAGCCAATCACAGCGATCGAGAGGGCGGGTGGGCGGCGACAATGCCCTGGATGCCGAGGCCATCTCCCCCCAGGTGAGATGGCGTCGGAATTTTAATGCGATCACCGCGACTTAAGTCGCGGTATCGCATTAAAGGGCAGGACGTACTATCCCGTCAAGGGTCAGATAGGCCCAGGGCACCTCGACGGGATAGTACGTCCAAGGTCACAGAGGGGTTAATGAAACTACAAAGGTTTTATCTGAATGCGCAGCCCTCCCCCTTTTTTTAAGGATTTGATATTTCTATATTTATATTTTTATTTGTATAGCTATGATAGATTTTTTAATCCTTTGTGCTTTCACTCCTTTATCCATACAAATTTTACTCTTGGGATTAAATCCTGGGAGATAGAGCTGATTTTGGCAGCTTCACAGGGTGTAATGACCCCTCCCGACAGGAGCACTTATCTCAATCCTCCTTCACTCTGCTGCTGGGTGTCCCTTCTCATGCTTCTGTTCTTTGTGATCACTGAGTGCTGTGTATTCATTCATTCCCCTCTCTTGGCAATGCCATATTGTCTCTTGTTACATATGATATCTATCATTGATCCCTGGACGGTGAAGTGTTACTTTCACTTTGTTTCTGCGCTCACTTCGAGCGCTGGTTACCGCTGCTTACATTTTTACTTTTATGTACGTGACACAATTTTAATCTCACTAATTATAATTTTCGGAATTTTAGATCACCACAAACTACCACAAATTAATATATATATATATATATATATATATATATATATATATATATATATATATGTATATAGTTATATTTTTTAATGTAAAATAATAAAACATGATTTTATTCCATATTCAATGTAAAGATTCCAATGGATTTTCGATAAGAATAAGCAGCTTGTTGATTCCACACGGTAGTTCATCTGTAAGGCATTTGCTTCTGAACTGGAGTAATTCCTTTTCTTACAGGTTCTTGTCCATTTAAGTAGAGATCGTTTTTTTTTGTTTTTTGTTTTTTGCTTAAATGCTTCAAATTTGGAAATATTGTCTAGAAATATAAAAGAAGTCATTGCATTATTTTTTTCATTGTATATACCTCCCTAATCGTTTGAATTGTTAATTGTGTGTCATCATTGAACTTTGACACTGAGTCATCTGACCTGTTAGTGCCCTTTTTTTTTTGTAACCTAGCAAAACTATTTATACCTGTGATGCCTGTATGTTCTGTGTGGTATTTCCTGATGAAGGGGGCATGAGACCCCTGAAACGCGTTGAATAAAGCCACTGTGAATCAACTTTACTCTCCTGAAATTCATCTTAGCGGCAGCGCAGAATTTTAACTACAAATCTCCTTTTGAAGACAGGATACATCTGGGGCTTATCTACAGTATTACAGAATGCTGTAGATAAGCCCCTGATGCTGGTGGGCTTACCTCACCCTTTAAAGAGTCTTGCAATATGACGTAGGATAAGAGCCAAATCAGTATCTCAGTAAACACAGTGATTCGGGCTGTTGGCCCTCGTCAGTGTGAAGCATTTGAACTGATTACGCTAGGTGAGAGGCTCTGGACTGAGGTCTAAAGGGTAAGGTTTTTCCTTGTGAAGAGTGACATACAGCTCTGGCTTGTCAAGGTAAGGGGGCTTATTCGCCGTGTTATGCTTCTCTGGTAAATTTAATATGCAAATTGCCTCTTCAGAGAAAAAGATTTGTGAGGCATTCAGGGGAATTATGACTATGTGGCTAGGGTTACATGGCCGTTGATTCTCTCATGTGAGACAGTCCAGCTGATAATGCTAATGACACTTGGCTAAAATTCTTTCAGAGTTTGATCTGAGTGTCATCTTACTGTAATCCAATTTTTTCATATGAAACAATTGTGTAACACCCCAGGGTCCTGGTTGTTACAGTTGCATTGCTTTCCTCACGTGGAGAGTGATGTCACACTTGGAAGCAGGCAAAGATCTTCTCTATCAGGTAACCACAAACATACAACATGTTCACACTCCAGGCCAGAAGGGGGAGCTCTGATCCTGCTTGTGGGTGGCTCCCCTATATATATATTCTGATCTGGAGGGAAAGTCAAACAGTGAGTGCCAGACAGTAGACTGGAACAGTCTGAGGCAGGGAGACGTGTGAGGCGCCGTGCAGCCAGAGGTGCAGCAGCTCCAGGTTTCAGAGAATACAGAAGGAAGAACAGATTTGTAGTGAGCATGCAGGAGAGTGAAGCACAGGAGAGTGACAACTGGGGAGAATAGCTGCGACTGGGCTACCTCCCTACAGAGTGCAGATTCCAGTAGCCGGAAGACCGAGGTTGTGTCGGACTCTAGAAGGCACAGCAGAAACCGGCAGGACAGCTGGACTACATGTAACCTGTCCACCCTAATACCCAGGAGACACAGTGTTGCATAGAGCCCAGGTCATGATAGAGACCCTGTAAAAAGGCTCGAACCACCTGTCATACCGGTTAGTGTCCCACCTTTATGGAGGACAGAGAGAACTGTGAGGACCTTGATAGAAGCCACAGGCAGCAAGGGACTACACCAAAGCACTGGTTGGAAGGCTTTCATATCCACCTGGTAAAGGGGACTTTGAACTTGCTTCCTAGCCGGCCAGACCCTGCCTGTACTTGTGATCTGGTGCCCTGGATTGTGGATTCCTGAAGTCTCCAGTAAACCAGGTAAAGAGACTGCAAACCTGTGTCCTCCTTTCTTTACTACACCACTCACCATCCTCATCTACACACCGGGAGCCCTGGGGAACTACTTCACCCGTAGGACGTTATACCATCTTAGCTACCATAACATCACCCTTTTAAGCAGCATCGGTCCCCACTGACCGAATACCACAGGTGGTGTAACGAACACAAACTTTATTTCAAACCCTTTAAAGAAATTCTCTTTAACATGGGCGCCCAGGGCCACGGACCTGGTCACCACCACTGTGATATTCCCCTTTAAATACCGGACCCGATACCAAGTACCCCTAGGCCCTGGTAGGCATTCCAATTGCATCTCAAGTGAAGAGGAGATGAAAAACTTTATTTCTCTGTCTTCTCCTTTCTCGGATGTCTTCTGAGTGCAGTCAGATGCTTCACAAGCACCCATAGATAGAGCCAGCGCTCGTAGCAGGTGAGCATTTTTGCTGAAGCCCTGCTGTGTGCAGTGTGCATCATCCAATCGCAGTTTCTTGTCTCCCATAGAGACTATTGAAGCATGTGAAAGTAAGAAAAAATGTTTTAAATAAAAAAATTACAAAAATTTAATAAATGTGAAAGTTCAGAACACTTCCCTTCAAAATAAAGCAATAAAGAAAAAACTGCATATTTGGTATCGCCGCATTCAGAAATGCCCAATCTATCAATATTAAAAAAAGAATTAATCCTATCGGAAACGGTGTGACGAGAAAAAAAACGAAATGCCAGAATTACTTTTTTTGGTCGCCGCGACATTGCAATAATATGCTATAAGAGGCGATCAAAAGATTGTATCTACCCCAAAATTGTATCAATAAAAACGTCAGCTTGGCGTGCAAAAAATAAGACCTCACCCAGCCCCAGATCTCGAAAAATGTAGATGCTACGGGTCCCGGAAAATGGTGACAATGAACCTTATGGAAAATATGGGAAAGATGATGGAGTCCAATCAAAAAATATGTCACCAGTGAGTCACCGTAACAGCACCGTAATGTGTTATATGGCTGGCAGAACTCATATCATCACTCTATTGTGGTCATATTGTTCTTGGTCTTTTAATGGTGTATAGTTTATCCAGTTGAAGCATTATGATCTGCTGAGAAGCCCACTATAACCTCCAGTGCCCTCCATAGCTGGATAAATGCACTACCTCCATTGAGGACACAATCAGATGTGTTTTGTCCCTCTGATACATTTCCGTATACAGCATTTCGATATAAATTAGAATTAATGGGAAATCAATGTACTGACATTTCACACTCCAAGCTCCCACGAACAGACATCATATGAATAAAGGTGTCATGGACATTACATTATTGGCAGATCCTTCAAAGTTAGTGTGGGGGGGGAAACATCTGTCTATGGCCAGCCAGTTTCATATCGACCAGATGTCTAATTTCTGTCCTGTAAAAGCAATAGGAAAAATACCGTGTAATGTAGTATAAAATAAATAATAATAATTATTATGGTCTTAAAATTATCCCCGGTAACTAGGGGTCACCGAGGCATCATATATCAAAAGTGAAATATTTTGATCACTAATTTCTTAGCTAAATCTATTTCTTAAGGTACCGTCACATTTAGCGACGCTGCAGCGATCTAGACAACGATGCCGATCGCTGCAGCGTCGCTGTGTGGTCGCTGGAGAGCTGTCACACAGACAGCTCTCCAGCGACCAACGATGCCGAAGTCCCCGGGAAACCAGGGTAAACATCGGGTTGCTAAGCGCAGGGCCGCGCTTAGTATCCCGATGTTTACCCTGGTAACCAGTGTAAATGTAAAAAAAAAAAAACACTACATACTTACATTCCGGTGTCTGTTGCGTCCCCGGCATTCTGCTTCCCTGCACTGTAAGCGCCGGCCGTAAAGCAGAGCGGTGACGTCACCGCTGTGCTCTGCTTTACGGCCAGCCGGCGCTGACAGTGCAGGGAAGCAGAACGCCGGGGGATGCGACTGACACCGGAATGTAAGTATGTAGTGTTTGTTTTTTTTACATTTACACTGGTAGCCAGGGTAAACATCGGGTTACTAAGCGCGGCCCTGTGCTTAGTAACCCGATGTTTACCCTGGTTACTAGTGAAGACATCGCTGAATCGGCGTCACACACGCCAATTCAGCGATGTCTGTGGGAGATCCAGCGACGAAATAAAGTTCTGGCCTTTCTGCTCCAACCAACGATGTCACAGCAGGATCCAGATCGCTGCTGCGTGTCAAACACAATGATATCGCTCTCCAGGACGCTGCAACGTCACGGATCGCTAGCAATATCGTTGTTAAGTCGCTCAGTGTGAAGGTACCTTAAGGAAGCTAGGTTATATGGCCACTATTCCAACTTACCAGAGGAGCACTGTTGTGAATTCTGTGGCAGAGCTCCCTCCTGTGGTCACAAGTGGTACTTTGGCTGATTCTCTCTGGGAGCTTCCGTTTGTGGAGGAAAGTGGTACTGCGGCTTCTGAGTTTCCTCCCTCAGGTGATCTGGTGAGGTCGTTAGGTGCTTCTCTACTTAACTCCACCTAATGCTTTGATCCTGGCTTCCTGTCAATGTTCCATTGTTGGACTTGTTTTTCCCTGGATCATTCCTGTGGCCTGCTGCTCTGCATAGCTAAGTTCTTCTTTGCTATTTGTTTGCTATTTTTTCTGTCCAGCTTGTCTAATTTGTTGCTGGAAGCTCTGGGACGCAAAGGGTGTACCTCCGTGCCGTTAGTTCGGTACGGAGGGTCTTTTTGCCCCCTTTGCGTGGTTTTCTTTAGGGTTTTGTGTAGACCGCAAAGTTATCTTTCCTATCCTCGCTCTGTTAAGAAAGTCGGGCCTCACTTTGCTGAATCTATTTCATCTCTACGTTTGTCTTTTCATCTTAACTCACAGTCATTATATGTGGGGGCTGCCTTTTCCTTTGGGGTATTTCTCTGAGGCAAGGTAGGCTTATTTTCTATCTTCAGGCTAGTTAGTTTCTCAGGCTGTGCCGAGTTGCATAGGCAGAGTTAGGCGCAATTCACGGCTGCCTCTAGTGTTGTTTGGAGAGGATTAGGGATTGCGATCTGCAGAGTTCCCACGTCTCAGAGCTCATTCTATGATTTTGGGTTATTGTCAGATCACTGTATGTGCTCTGACCGCTATGTCCATTGTGGTACTGAATTGCCTCTCATAACAGAGCACTTGGCATATGCTATGGATCTTTTCACAATGGTCTGTGTCGGCGCCAGTAAGGACCACATTCAATTGTGTTTTGTTGTTAAGGCCCCCCCCCATACACAAAAGACTAATTGTAACTGAAACTGCTTATATTTATGGGTTCATCAGTCAGTCTAATGTGTATGGGTACATCAGCCCAATGATTGTCGGGAGAAGATGATTGGACATGGATGATTTCAGACTGTCGATTGCATTGATTTCCCAAAGATATGCCGCCAGCGGAAGTATCACTAGTCAGATTTCTCATTGATAGCAGAGGAGTGCTTGTCCGAGCGAGAATTCCTGGGTATGGGAGAGTCGGCCAAGATGGGTGTGTACAGAACGATAGGCCGAATTATTGCTCAGCTGCCAGCCACCTAATGTGTATGGCCGGCGAACTCTACCATCAGTAACTGAAGTATCTACCAAATTGCTCGTGCATGCCCTAATCATCTCCCGCCTCGACTACTGCAACATACTCCTCTGTGGCCTACCTTCTAAAGGTACCTTCACACTAAACGACGCTGCAGCGATCCAGACAACGATCCGGATCGCTGCAGCGTCGCTGTTTGGTCGCTGGAGAGCTGTCACACAGACAGCTCTCCAGCGACCAACGATGCCGGTAACCAGGGTAAACATCGGGTTACTAAGCGCAGGGCCGCGCTTAGTAACCCGATGTTTACCCTGGTTACCATCCTAAAAGAAAAAAAAACAAACGCTACATACTTACCTACCGCTGTCTGTCCCCGGCGCTTTGCTTCTCTGCTCTTGCTGTGAGCGCCGGGCAGCCGGAAAGCAGAGCGGTGACGTCACCGCTGTGCTTTCCGGCCGCTGTGATCACAGCCAGAGCAGAGAAGCAAAGCGCCGGGGACAGACAGCGGTAGGTAAGTATGTGGCGTTTGTTTTTTTTACTTTTAGGATGGTAACCAGGGTAAACATCGGGTTACTAAGCGCGGCCCTGAGCTTAGTAACCCGATGTTTACCCTGGTTACCAGCGAAGACATCGCTGAATCGGCGTCACACACGCCGATTCAGCGATGTCAGCGGGAGAGCCAGCGACCAAAGAAAGTGCTGGCCCTCTAGCCCCGACCAACGACATCACAGCAGGATTCTGATCGCTGCTGCATGTCAAACTAAATGATATCGCTAGCGAGGACGCTGCAACGTCACGGATCGCTAGCGATATCGTTTAGTGTGAAGGTACCTTAACACTCTCGTACCCCTCCAGTCCATCCTTAACTCTGCTGCCTGACTAATTAATCTCTCTCCTCGCTACAGTCCTGCTTCACCTCTTTGCAAATTCCTTCACTGGCTCCCAATTTCCCAGCGTATCGAGCTTAAATTACTAACACTGACCTACAAAGCCATCCATAACCTTTCTCCTCCGTATATTTCCACATTAATCTCTCAATATCTTCCCTCACGTAATCTCCGGTCCTCCCAAGACCTCCTCCTTTCCTCCACGCTTATTCGCTCCTCACTCAATCGCCTCCAAGACTTCTCCCGAATATCACCCATCCTCTGGAATTCTGTGCCCCAACACATCCGGTTATCCACTACTTTTGGATCCTTCAAAAGAAACCTGAAAACACACATCTCATCAAGGAAGCTTACAGCCTGTAAAGACCACACGGCCACCTAAATACCATTGGAGCTACTGCAACCCTCGACCTACTGTCTCCTTCCCCATAATCCTGTAGAATGTAAGCCCGCAAGGGCAGGGTCCTCGCCCCTCTGTACCAGTCTGTCATTGTTAGTTTTGTTTACTGTAAGTGATATTTGTATTTTGATGTAACCCCTTCTCATGTACAGCACCATAGAATCAATGGTGCTACATAAATAAATAATAACAATAATAATATCTTCAGAGTTTACAACCACCTTTGGTTGTTATCCCATATTCCTAAGAAGAGAAACAATAAATTATTAAAAATAGTTTTTAACAATTGCAATAACTTGACCTCAAAGACACACGGTACTGTATACCATTGAATATCCAAGGGAGAGGGATAAGCTTTACTATCCCTTGCAAATGTGACTATGTCTTTATGTTTTCATGATTTACATGAATTACTTACTATTTACATCAAATTTAGGTACAACTTTGAAGTATTACCTCTATTTTCTTACTAATTTTAACCAGATACTGAAACATATTCTTTATTCTTGTCTGTTTTTTTATGTATACTTTTATTATATTTTCTGTTTATGATTAAGGGGACAGCCATCTTGTTTAAGTTCCCATTAATAGCATTTAGTCATATGGATCATAGGAAAGAAAATACAACAGATGTTCATTGACAACTAGGGGAGAATTTTCTAGGCATGCTGTGTGAGCTATGCAGAGGTCACTGAGCAGGAAGGAGAAGGAAGTGAGCAGTGACCATCGCCTATTGTAATTGGTAGATCCTGTATTATCTATACAGTTTATACCGTAAATTAGTTTTTATTATAATTCAGCTTGTGATGATGATTTGATGGCTACTGAAAAGTAATCTCTATAAAATATGACGTTTAAAGACTATTACAAGGCTCAGTGGTCAAGCTGAATACTTCAAGATGACATGTTGTTTTTTTTTAAATAGATAGTGACATTGAAAATTACACAAAAATCACCAAAAATTCTTAATATGTTTTCTAACCAATAGGTCACTTTCTGATGACACATCCCCTTTAACATAAACATACATGTACTGTAGTAATCTGGTTGGAACAGCGTTATCTTTAACGCTGTTACTTATGACATGTATATGAACTGTTGAATTGTAAACCGCTGCGGAATATGTTGACGCTATATAAATAAAGATTATTATTATTATTATTAACAGCCTTTTGGCATTTTCATAGTTCTGCCTCTTTTACGTTGGCAATAGGCCTTATCAAGTGTAAAGTACTTTCAGTGGTACTTGCGATGAAAAGATTGGGCCTAAATAGTTCACTGTCTAGTCCCATTATAATCGTGATTTGGCTCCATTCTCAAGAAACTTTGGCCCTGGCAATGCATTTGGGAATATACGCTTAACAAATCTAATGCTACTCAGCAAGTTATTGGCTCTTTAGTACAGTAATATTTACTGTTGAATGCTCTCAGGAAATAATTGTACTAAATGATGGCATTCCCTGTGAGCGATGAGGATTGATTACACTACAATTATTGCTTGGAATACACTTAATGATTATGCTGCAAAGCAGATCAGCAAGTTTCTCATTTCATATCTGCTCTTTATTGATTCAAGGTTTGTAGTTAATATATCCCTTAGTGATTCCTGGATGTAGTGGAGTTTCTTAACTCTTGATCTGAATCCAAATAGTAGTCACTTGTAAATGTTGGATACAGGCTTATATAAGCATATTACTGTATTTAAAAGGAACCTGTCAGCATATGAGTAGTGATATGGTTCTATCGGGGCTTGTCCTCCAGCAAAAATGATATCTGTTTTGCAGAGATTCAATGTGTCAGTCATGAGAAATCTAGTGTAGACGTATTATGGAAATCAGACTGGCAGTGCACTGGAGGAGTGTCAGTGCACTTCCAGCCTTTTTTGCATGACTGGCACAGTGGATATCTACAAACACTACACAATTTTTTATTGATGAACAAGAGCCTATATACCATTAATTCTGTATGTAAAAACGTATTGATAGATTTGCTTTAATGCATAAGGTTTTTGCTATTGTATATGCCACTCATGGAAAAAACTTGTATTTATGACAAGGCTAAAATATGGATAGTAATCTACTTAAAAACGAATGGAAACAGGAACACATGGGCTACTTGCACAGTGAACAAGTCTGTATGATCATGTTCACACACCACCAAGAAACCTGAAGACACAAAAGAGAATAGTAAAACCAAAAACACTCAGTTTGAAAAAATGTTGCAGTAATCCGCAAGTGCTAGTAAAAGATGTAAAAAACAGGGTATTTGGTTGATACGTTTTTTGCAAAAAATGTATACTAAGCTGCTCTACCAATCTTCACGGTATACCCTTATCAGAGCAGTCCTAACTAATGTATGCAATCCCTATCTGATGTATTTAAAAACCTGATCATCTGTATATAACCTGTGTGAACAGGGTTCAGAGAGGAAAAATCATGTGTGCATACAGGGTAGAACAGCTTTTGTGCAGATAGCCCAAGAGGAGTGGTGGAACTCCCCAGTCTTGTAGACACAAGAGAACAATTATGAAAACAGGAACACATGGGCTACTTGCACAGTGAACAAGTCTGTATGATCATGTTCACACACCACCAAGAAACCTGAAGACACAAAAGAGAATAGTAAAACCAAAAACACTCAGTTTGAAAAAATGTTGCAGTAATCCGCAAGTGCTAGTAAAAGATGTAAAAAACAGGGTATTTGGTTGATACGTTTTTTGCAAAAAATGTATACTAAGCTGCTCTACCAATCTTCACGGTATACCCTTATCAAAGCAGTCCTAACTAATGTATGCAATCCCTATCTGATGTATTTAAAAACCTGATCATCTGTATATAACCTGTGTGAACAGGGTTCAGAGAGGAAAAATCCATGTGTGCATACAGGGTAGAACAGCTTTTGTGCAGATAGCCCAAGAGGAGTGGTGGAACTCCCCAGTCTTGTAGACACAAGAGAACAATTATGAAAATAGGAACACATGGGCTACTTGCACAGTGAACAAGTCTGTATGATCATGTTCACACACCACCAAGAAACCTGAAGACACAAAAGAGAATAGTAAAACCAAAAACACTCAGTTTGAAAAAATGTTGCAGTAATCCGCAAGTGCTAGTAAAAGATGTAAAAAACAGGGTATTTGGTTGATACGTTTTTTGCAAAAAATGTATACTAAGCTGCTCTACCAATCTTCACGGTATACCCTTATCAGAGCAGTCCTAACTAATGTATGCAATCCCTATCTGATGTATTTAAAAACCTGATCATCTGTATATAACCTGTGTGAACAGGGTTCAGAGAGGAAAAATCCATGTGTGCATACAGGGTAGAACAGCTTTTGTGCAGATAGCCCAAGAGGAGTGGTGGAACTCCCCAGTCTTGTAGACACAAGAGAACAATTATGAAAACAGGAACACATGGGCTACTTGCACAGTGAACAAGTCTGTATGATCATGTTCACACACCACCAAGAAACCTGAAGACACAAAAGAGAATAGTAAAACCAAAAACACTCAGTTTGAAAAAATGTTGCAGTAATCCGCAAGTGCTAGTAAAAGATGTAAAAAACAGGGTATTTGGTTGATACGTTTTTTGCAAAAAATGTATACTAAGCTGCTCTACCAATCTTCACGGTATACCCTTATCAGAGCAGTCCTAACTAATGTATGCAATCCCTATCTGATGTATTTAAAAACCTGATCATCTGTATATAACCTGTGTGAACAGGGTTCAGAGAGGAAAAATCCATGTGTGCATACAGGGTAGAACAGCTTTTGTGCAGATAGCCCAAGAGGAGTGGTGGAACTCCCCAGTCTTGTAGATACAAGAGAACAATTATGAAAACAGGAACACATGGGCTACTTGCACAGTGAACAAGTCTGTATGATCATGTTCACACACCACCAAGAAACCTGAAGACACAAAAGAGAATAGTAAAACCAAAAACACTCAGTTTGAAAAAATGTTGCAGTAATCCGCAAGTGCTAGTAAAAGATGTAAAAAACAGGGTATTTGGTTGATACGTTTTTTGCAAAAAATGTATACTAAGCTGCTCTACCAATCTTCACGGTATACCCTTATCAGAGCAGTCCTAACTAATGTATGCAATCCCTATCTGATGTATTTAAAAACCTGATCATCTGTATATAACCTGTGTGAACAGGGTTCAGAGAGGAAAAATCCATGTGTGCATACAGGGTAGAACAGCTTTTGTGCAGATAGCCCAAGAGGAGTGGTGGAACTCCCCAGTCTTGTAGACACAAGAGAACAATTATGAAAACAGGAACACATGGGCTACTTGCACAGTGAACAAGTCTGTATGATCATGTTCACACACCACCAAGAAACCTGAAGACACAAAAGAGAATAGTAAAACCAAAAACACTCAGTTTGAAAAAATGTTGCAGTAATCCGCAAGTGCTAGTAAAAGATGTAAAAAACAGGGTATTTGGTTGATACGTTTTTTGCAAAAAATGTATACTAAGCTGCTCTACCAATCTTCACGGTATACCCTTATCAGAGCAGTCCTAACTAATGTATGCAATCCCTATCTGATGTATTTAAAAACCTGATCATCTGTATATAACCTGTGTGAACAGGGTTCAGAGAGGAAAAATCCATGTGTGCATACAGGGTAGAACAGCTTTTGTGCAGATAGCCCAAGAGGAGTGGTGGAACTCCCCAGTCTTGTAGACACAAGAGAACAATTATGAAAACAGGAACACATGGGCTACTTGCACAGTGAACAAGTCTGTATGATCATGTTCACACACCACCAAGAAACCTGAAGACACAAAAGAGAATAGTAAATCCAAAAACACTCAGTTTGAAAAAATGTTGCAGTAATCCGCAAGTGCTAGTAAAAGATGTAAAAAACAGGGTATTTGGTTGATACGTTTTTTGCAAAAAATGTATACTAAGTTGCTCTACCAATCTTCACGGTATACCCTTATCAGAGCAGTCCTAACTAATGTATGCAATCCCTATCTGATGTATTTAAAAACCTGATCATCTGTATATAACCTGTGTGAACAGGGTTCAGAGAGGAAAAATCCATGTGTGCATACAGGGTAGAACAGCTTTTGTGCAGATAGCCCAAGAGGAGTGGTGGAACTCCCCAGTCTTGTAGACACAAGAGAACAATTATGAAAACAGGAACACATGGGCTACTTGCACAGTGAACAAGTCTGTATGATCATGTTCACACACCACCAAGAAACCTGAAGACACAAAAGAGAATAGTAAAACCAAAAACACTCAGTTTGAAAAAATGTTGCAGTAATCCGCAAGTGCTAGTAAAAGATGTAAAAAACAGGGTATTTGGTTGATACGTTTTTTGCAAAAAATGTATACTAAGCTGCTCTACCAATCTTCACGGTATACCCTTATCAGAGCAGTCCTAACTAATGTATGCAATCCCTATCTGATGTATTTAAAAACCTGATCATCTGTATATAACCTGTGTGAACAGGGTTCAGAGAGGAAAAATCCATGTGTGCATACAGGGTAGAACAGCTTTTGTGCAGATAGCCCAAGAGGAGTGGTGGAACTCCCCAGTCTTGTAGACACAAGAGAACAATTATGAAAACAGGAACACATGGGCTACTTGCACAGTGAACAAGTCTGTATGATCATGTTCACACTAACATGTATACTAAGCTGCTCTACCAATCTTCACGGTATACCCTTATCAGAGCAGTCCTCACTGTGCAAGTAGCCCATGTGTTCCTGTTTCCATAATTGTTCTCTTGTGTCTACAAGACTGGGGAGTTCCACCACTCCTCTTGGGCTATCTGCACAAAAGCTGTTCTACCCTGTATGCACACATGGATTTTTCCTCTCTGAACCCTGTTCACACAGGTTATATACAGATGATCAGGTTTTTAAATACATCAGATAGGGATTGCATACATTAGTTAGGACTGCTCTGATAAGGGTATACCGTGAAGATTGGTAGAGCAGCTTAGTATACATTTTTTGCAAAAAAACGTATCAACCAAATACCCTGTTTTTTACATCTTTTACTAGCACTTGCGGATTACTGCAACATTTTTTCAAACTGAGTGTTTTTGGTTTTACTATTCTCTTTTGTGTCTTCAGGTTTCTTGGTGGTGTGTGAACATGATCATACAGACTTGTTCATTGTGCAAGTAGCCCATGTGTTCCTGTTTTCATAATTGTTCTCTTGTGTCTACAAGACTGGGGAGTTCCAACACTCCTCTTGGGCTATCTGCACAAAAGCTGTTCTACCCTGTATGCACACATGGATTTTTCCTCTCTGAACCCTGTTCACACAGGTTATATACAGATGATCAGGTTTTTAAATACATCAGATAGGGATTGCATACATTAGTTAGGACTGCTCTGATAAGGGTATACCGTGAAGATTGGTAGAGCAGCTTAGTATACATTTTTTGCAAAAAACGTATCAACCAAATACCCTGTTTTTTACATCTTTTACTAGCACTTGCGGATTACTGCAACATTTTTTCAAACTGAGTGTTTTTGGTTTTACTATTCTCTTTTGTGTCTTCAGGTTTCTTGGTGGTGTGTGAACATGATCATACAGACTTGTTCACTGTGCAAGTAGCCCATGTGTTCCTGTTTTCATAATTGTTCTCTTGTGTCTACAAGACTGGGGAGTTCCACCACTCCTCTTGGGCTATCTGCACAAAAGCTGTTCTACCCTGTATGCACACATGGATTTTTCCTCTCTGAACCCTGTTCACACAGGTTATATACAGATGATCAGGTTTTTAAATACATCAGATAGGGATTGCATACATTAGTTAGGACTGCTCTGATAAGGGTATACCGTGAAGATTGGTAGAGCAGCTTAGTATACATTTTTTGCAAAAAACGTATCAACCAAATACCCTGTTTTTTACATCTTTTACTAGCACTTGCGGATTACTGCAACATTTTTTCAAACTGAGTGTTTTTGGTTTTACTATTCTCTTTTGTGTCCTCTTAAAAACGAATGGGTTTGGTATACACTGTGTGCAGAATTATTAGGCAAGTTGTTTTTTGATCACATGATACTTTTTATACATGTTGTCCTACTCCAAGCTGTTCAGGCTTGAGTGTCAACTACCAATTAAGTAAATCAGGTGATGCGCATCTCTGTAATGAGGAGGGGTGTTGTCTAATGACATCAAAACCCTATATAAGGTGTGCTTAATTATTAGGCAACTTCCTTTCCTTTGGCAAAATGGGTCAGAAGAGAAATTTGACGGGCTCTGAAAAGTCCAAAATTGTGAGATGTCTTGCAGAGGGATGCAGCAGTCTTGAAATTGCCAAACTTTTGAAGTGTGATCACCGAAAAATCAAGCGTTTCATGACAAATAGCCAACAGGGTCGCAAGAAGCGTGTTGAGCAAAAAAGGCGCACAATAACTGCACATGAATTGAGAAAAATCAAGCGTGAAGCTGCCAAGATGCCATTTGCCACCAGTTTTGCCATATTTTAGAGCTGCAACGTTACTGGAGTAACAAAAAGCACAAGGTGTGCGATACTCAGGGACATGGCCAAGGTAAGGAAGGCTGAAAAACGGCCACCTTTGAACAAGAAGCATAAGACTGGGCCAAGAAATATCTTAAGACTGACTTTTCAAAGGTTTTATGGACTGATGAAATGAGAGTGACTCTTGATGGGCCAGATGGATGGGCCAGAGGCTGGATCAGTAAAAGGCAGAGAGCTCCACTCCGACTCAGACGCCCGCAAGGTGGAGGTGGGGTGCTGGTATGGGCTGGTATCATCAAAGATAAACTTGTGGGACCTTTTCGGGTTGAGGATTGAGTGAAGCTCAACTCCCAGACCTACTGCCAGTTCTGGAAGACAACTTCTTCAAGCAGCGGTACAGGAAGAAGTCGGTATCGTTCAAGAAAACATGATTTTTATGCAGGACAATGCTCCATTATATGCCTCCAACTACTCCACAGCGTGGCTGGCCAGTAAAGGTCTCAAAGAAGAAAAAATAATGACATGGCCCCCTTGTTCACCTGATCTGAACCCCATAGAGAACCTGTGGTCCCTCATAAAATGTGAGATATACAGGGAGGGAAAACAGTACACCTCTCGGAACAGTGTCTGGGAGGCTGTGGTGGCTGCTGCACACAATGTTAACAGATCAAGCAACTGACAGAATCCATGGATGGAAGGCTGTTGAGTGTCATCATAAAGAAAGGTGGCTATATTGGTGACTAATTTTTTGGGGGGGTTGTTTTTGCATGTTAGAAATGTTTATTTCCAAATATTGTGCAGTTATATTGGTTTATCTGGTGACAAGTGAGGTGGGAATATATTTGTTTTTTATTAAGTTGCCTAATAATTCTGAACAGTAATAGTTACCTGCACAAACAGATACCCTCCTAAGATAGCCAAATCTAAAAAAGAAACACTCCAACTTCCAAAAATATTAAGCTTTGATATTTATGAGTCTTTTGGGTTGATTGAGAACATAGTTGTTGATCAATAATAAAAATAATAATCCTCTAAAATACAACTTGCCTAATAATTCTACACCCAGTGTAAGTCATGCTAAAACGCCTCCTTTCTGATCGACCTCCGAACACTGTGTTGCCCATTTATATCTCTGTGGGCTTTATACCAGCAAACTGCAGGTATGAGTGATTGAGATCTCATACTAGTAATAAAGATTATTTTTACACAGGCTATAGCAACTATTGGCATACAGCTATTAGCAGCAGACCACACGGTCGTTATGGGGACTGTGGGTTGGGGGGCCCCAGAAGTGATGTCAGCACCGGGCCCCCCCCACCTTGCATAACATTTTCAAAAGTTTGCACATCTTGAATGCAGATATAGTTAAAATAATGATGGAACAAGGAGTCGTCAGCTACCTGTCCCATCATTCAATCTCTGCGCTTAAGCTCTGACAGCAGGCACAATGGCGTCACTACATCATGCTTACTGAGCAGAGCATAAGAAACCAGAGCAGCTGAGGAATGTAGAGCAGTGGGCAGGTTTTCTCTTTTTTAATTTTGCCATTTTGTTTGGTTTCTAGGGATATTTTGGGAGACCAACATAAAGTATAGGGAGATTTGGGGCCATGAACTTTATGTTGAGGAACCGTAGGTGTGATCAAACTGTGCGTTGGAATGTAGGCAGTCATAATACTGGGGCAGTTGCTGTGGGGCCATTATACTGGGTAGAAACTTCAGGAAGTCCATTATACTGTCTGTAGGGCGGTAAGGGGCCATTATACTTTAGAGAGCTGTGGAGGGTATTATATTGTGTGAAGTGCTGTCAGGGGGGCAATATACTGTGCAGAGGGCTGTGGCAGGCCATTATATTGTGTACAGATCTCTGAGGGACCATTATACTGTGTGGGAGCATTATACAATGAGGAGGGTTGCCTAGTACCCATTATACTGTGTGTGGATGCATTATATGGTGTGAGGGACCATAATTCAGTGCGGAGGACTGCACGGAGGCTATTTTACTGTGTGGAGTGTGGTGGGGTGTCATTATATTCTGTAGATGGCTGTATAGGGGCTATTGTACTTTTTAGGACTGTATGGGTCCCGTTATACTGTATAGAGCTGTATAATAATACGTGTGGAGGTTTGTGGGGTCAATCCTAGTGTGTTGAGGTTACTGGGGGCCTCATAATATGTGTAGGAACCTGATAATGTGTGGGGGACTGTGATGACATAATTACATTTCAGGCACTATGGGAGAATCATACCGTATTGGCAGCACTATGGGGGCATCATACATTGCTGGGGGTACTGTGAGGTTAACATGCTACCCGTATGGAGGAATTCACTGTGGAGTTATCATACCATGTATGGTGGCATTTTTGTTGGCATCATACATTATGGGGGCCATGAAAGGGGTAATGTAGTGTTGTGTGAGAACATAAAAGGGCTTCAATAAGGGAAAAATTACTTTGTAAGTGTGGCAATACATGTTCACCTCTGTCTTTAAAAGTTGGGAGATATGCCCTTCTGTGACTATGTTTATGTGACATGACCCTGCCTACTCTGCTGGATTTTTTGGGGGGAGGGCCCAATTAGGACTTTTGCTACGGGTTCCAATGATTTCTATATTCACCACTGGCAGCAACACTTGTGTAATAAAGGGATCATTGAAAAACCTTATCTGTAGGCTGATAAAGTACTGCTAATACATTATAGAGGTTAATACCCATGACGCATTCACTTTAAGGCAAGATCAGGCAGAGTTCTTGTAGAATGTGTAACCAGGCACTTATGAGTAAGTAGAATTTATTAATATTTTCTAAATTCGATGTACACTGGTTATTGCAAATGTTGGAAACTGTGAACATATGCAGAACCAGGAGCCCAGTGGCAAGTAAAACAAGAAATGTGCTGGGTTAGGCAGAAATTATAATAATTGGTGGCCTTATATGGATGAAGGATTTAAACAGTCAAATTCAGTCAAGACTCAAGAGCGTTTCTAATATTAATATGTTTCTATAAAAAAAGTTTAAAATTAGAGTTCAAAAGTAAAACAAGAATAAAAATTAACCTTTAGTTATAAGAAATGAGAATATGAAGCAGAATTCATTCCCTCAGTGACCTTATTTAGCCAGAAGAGATCACGTGATACTCTCTTTGATTCCATACTTCTTTGTACTCTTTGTCTTTCTTTTTAGAAGTCACTAACTGCGTCACATGAGGTTAAGTGGATGCAATTCCCCTCGTTATTGAGCATATAATAGGGAAATTTAGATGATAAGGGTATCACATTGACAGATTTGCTTTAACTGTTCTTTGGTATACTATTAAAAGGGAACCTGTTATCAGATTCATGCAGCTCAAACCATGGATAAAATGATTCAGAGATGCGCTTTGTGATCGCAGCCAAGTGTGTCTTTGTCACGATATGGTATGAAATATCATAAGTAGGTCTCTTGCTAGCCTGAGTGGGCTAAGCCCCCTTCTTGGAGAACAGTTTGTAGCTGCAAATTCCTGGCTTTCCTTCTCTGAGAGTATGGGGGGAAGAGAGGTTTTATTGCCGAACGGAATTTACGACTAGCATTTCCTGTGTAAGCTCTTGTCCAGCTAGAACAGGAAAAATGGCTCCAAAAATTCATGAAAGATTCTTTGTTTAGTTTTTGTTAGATATTAGGCAAACGATTTAAGCTAGAAATACGAAAATATATATTCGTAGTCTCACTCGGTGTAGCTACACATCTCATGACACTCGGGTTTCTAACTCCATCTGGTAAAGAAGTAGGGTTTTCTCTGTAAATATGTATCCCAGATAGGACATATTTGATCTCATTAGAATGCTCACGTTAATCTGAGATGAATGATGAGCTTTTTAGGACGCTGACATGTTTTGTAGTGAAGTTATAGAAATCAGAGAGAATAGTTTAAAGTTTAGGCAGAATGTAGAGAGAGGAGGGTCTGGATAAGCCAGCCTTTCTGTGATGTCACAGCCTTAATGTTTTAAGTGTCTGGCAGGCTCTGAGGAGTCGCTTGCTGCTGGATTTCTTGTCCTGTCCTGGAAGAGCCCTGCTCACGTCCCAATGAGCTGGGACGTATGGAAAAACTCCACTAGCCTGGTTGCTTGTCATGCTTTAAACATGTAAGTGTTGCTTTTCTCATTTATTCCCTTTATGTTATAATTACCCATGTACATAGTTGCAATTGTCTCATGTATAACATCTTTATAAACTATTTTTAATAACGCACTGCCTAGTTATTTTGAATGGGATATACTATTATATATTAGTTCGTTCTCCTGCTCTAAACCGTACCCTAAGTCTCTTGAAGGGAAAATACGCTACTGTTACTGTTGTGTTGGGTTAGCTTCGGACCCGTTTAATCGAAGCTGGTGGCAGCGAAAGTGTGCTGACGGTTGGATTATGCTGAAGCAACTGCGGGTTTGATAATTATTGTTCCTGCCTGTGTGGGAGTAGTTATCGCGTCGCTGCAGCGTGCCCAATAGCCAGTACATAGCAGGCAGCCTTTCTGGCGACTAATTACCCAGGGTGCAGTACCTAATCTGACCTGAGAGTAAGGGGGCGCCAGAGAGCTGCAAGTGTTAAGTGGAACTGTAAGCGGGATATACATAAATCCCTGCAGTTCGTGGTATATAGAAAGCAGTGGGATACCTAGAATAAGCCCCTGCTGTAAACTAAGAGGTCAATAGCCTGGTGTGTGGTTTTTCATCACATCGTGGACTGGAGGGATAACTAAGATAAGCCCCCCTGCACATGTTATAGCCGTCTGTTGGCCTAAAGTCACCTCAATCCGTGACGTAGGGGTGACGGTCACGGTGTGACTCCTGACCTGTTGGTGACAGCGGTCGGGGGGAATCGTGACAATTGGTGGCAAGGCGGTGGGATATCTTAGAGCATTAGTGATTTGGTTTGAGTAATCATTCCTCTCACTAAAAACTTGCAGAAAGTTCTTGCGAGGACTCTGCGCAAATAAGTTTGGAGAACGAACTCAGTGCTTTTTAGTTGTGAGACAATTGCGTACTGGTAATTATCCCCTCCCTTTCTCTTCGTTTTTCTATCCTATCTTTTATTTGGCAACCATGGTTGGGCTGGGAGAAACCTTTTATGAGCAGCAGACCAGAGACACCCTTGTTGCCTTATGCAAGTCACAGCACATTGACTCTGCAAGCAAAAACAAAGCCCAACTGGTCGCAGATCTGGTGCAATGGGAAGCCGCTCGAGACCAATCTCAGAGCTCAGAGGCCGCAGAAGCCAGCACCAGCGAACATGGTGTTGCAGCAGAGGTCCAACCACTGAATGCTGGCCCTGTTAGCGATCCGGGCGAATTGGACCCCCACCTGCAGGCGGCCTTGAAAGAATTCCCCACTGACGACCATGAGGGACGTCGGCAGCTGATTCAGCAATACCGGCAAGAGGCCCGAGCCGAGCGGCAAGCTGAGCGGGAGTACCAGCTGCAGATGGCCCGGCTGCAAATGCAGGGGTCGTCCCAGTCCAGCCGTGAGCACAGCAGCGCTCAGATACCTAAGCCCCGACCCGATCACTTCCCTGTTATGGAGAAGGACGGGGACTTGGACACTTTTCTGCGGGCCTTTGAGAAAGCCTGCAGACAGTACTGGCTGCCTACAGATGAATGGGCCCGATACCTGACACCAGGGCTGAAAGGTAAAGCTCTGGAGGCGTTTGCTGCCCTCCCTCAAGAACAAGATGGAGACTATGAGGCCATCAAGCAGGCTCTGATAGCCAAGTACCAGCTTACACCCGAGGTGTACCGTAGAAAGTTCCGGACCCTCCAACGTGGCCCACACGACAGTTACAGTGATGTGGTGCATGGACTGGGGACCCACTTTGACCAGTGGACCCAAGGACTGTCAGTGACCACCTTTGCACAGCTGCGAGACCTGATGATCAAAGACCAGTTTTTTCATCTTTGCCCAGCTGAGGTGCGACAGTTCGTGATGGACAGAGAACCCAAAGACGTGACGAAAGCAGCGCAGATTGCCGATGCCTATGAGGCCAACCGTAGATCGGAAGCGCGGAAGCCAGTCACCACCAGCTGGAGAGGGGGTAAGCCTGCAACCAACGCCAGTACCCCTGCCAGCCAACACACCAGAGGTCCTGTCCCTGTGGCCAACAGCACCAGACCTACCACCGAACCTCGCGCGTGTTACACCTGCAAGCGGCCTGGGCATATCAGTACCTTCTGTCCAGACAGGCCGAAGAACCCCCCAGCCAAGGCCCCAGGGCCTAATGCAGCAGTTCTTTTTGTGGGTGGTGTGGTTGGGAGGGTGTGTGACAACGTACAGCCCGTCACTGTGGGATGCCATGTTGCTACAGGCCTCAAGGACACCGGGGCTGAACGAACCCTCATCCGACCCGAACTGGCGGCCCCTGAAGAAATCATTCCGGGGAAAACCCTAACTGTCACTGGGATTGGGGGCATCAGCTGTCCCTTACCAATGGCCCGGGTTTTTATTGATTGGGGTGCTGGGAGCGGGGTGAAGGAAGTGGGGCTGTCTGATAATTTGCCCACTGATGTTTTGTTGGGGACTGATTTGGGGAGGATGTATGCATACTACGTCCCTGACACCCCTCCCCAATCTACTAATGAGGGTAAAGTTAACCCTGATGATGATAATGATGATGGGAAATCGCATGTGTTACCTGACCATGCTTTATCTTGTGTTGATGCATCTACTAATGATTTTTTCCCTAGGATTGATGGTGAAAATGTTGTACCTGTGCCAGCTGAACCTGATAATGATTTTTCTGTGAAGGTTAATGTGTCCATAGGTACAGGTGTGCCCAGCCACGTCGCTCTGCGGAGTGAGACGGCTGAGGAACCCCTAACAGGGGCAAGTGTCGGTGCTACAGAAAATGGGGAGATGCATGGGAACCGTGAGGAAGGTGACGCCATGAAAGTGACCAGTGCCACCGAGGAAGGTAACTGGCCCATAAGTAGCACAGCCCCTGGAGTGTTGGGGGTGGATGGGGAGGTAGAGCCCATAGCAGCGCCGGCTGATGGGCCTGTAGAAATCCCCGGGGAGACAGCCTACGTAGCTGCTGTCACCCGCAGTCAGAGTGCCCGGAACGCAGATAACTGTCTGCCTTCCGGACCCTCCTCAGTCCCCACTGTGACTGAACCAGAGGTGGACCCAGAGCAGGTCCAAGAGGGTTCCCGTGGGGAAGGGACCCTGACGTCGCTTTTGGCTTCCCCTAGCCAGGAGTTTCAGGCCGCTCTGCACACAGATGCGAGCCTAGAGAGTTTGAGACAACTCGCCGGGACGCGCTTCTCCGAGACCGATAAGGAGAAGGTGTTCTGGGAACAAGGTAGGTTGTACCGGGAGACTGTACCCGGAGAATCACAAAAGGAGTGGTTGAGGGAAAGACAGCTGGTCGTCCCACAGCAATTCCGGGGTGAGTTGTTGCGGATTGCCCATGAGATCCCGCTAGCTGGACACTTGGGGATCAGCAAAACTAAGGCCCGGCTGTCTCAACACTTCTATTGGCCTAAGATGGGGACAGATGTGTCAAACTACTGCCGCTCCTGTGTCACCTGTCAAAGAGTGGGGAAGGCGGGGCCTGCTCTTAAGGCTCCCCTGATCCCTTTGCCAGTGATAGAGGAGCCTTTCCAGAGGATCGCGGTGGACATTGTGGGCCCGCTGGCCGTCCCCAGCAGCTCTGGAAAGCAATACATCCTTACTGTGGTAGACTATGCTACCCGGTACCCAGAGGCAGTAGCTCTGTCGTCAACTAGGGCAGATAAGGTGGCGGATGCCCTGTTGGCCATCTTTTCACGTGTAGGATTTCCCAGGGAAATGCTTACTGATCAAGGGACCCAATTTATGTCTCGCCTAATGGAGGCTCTCTGTAAGAGAATGCAGGTGAAGCACCTGGTATCGAGTGCGTATCACCCACAGACCAATGGCTTGTGTGAACGCTTCAATGGTACCCTCAAACAGATGCTACGCATGCTGGTTGAGACTCAAGGGAGCGACTGGGAGCGGTACCTCCCACCCCTGCTGTTCGCTTACCGAGAAGTTCCGCAGGCCTCGACGGGGTTCTCCCCCTTCGAGCTCCTGTACGGCAGGCGAGTCCGGGGACCCCTTGGGTTGGTAAGAGAATCCTGGGAAGAGGAGCCGAACCCTTCTGAAGTGTCCATAGTGGAGTATGTCATGCGCTTCCGTGACAAGATGCAGACCTTGACGCAGTTGGTGCATGACAACATGACGCAGGCTCAGGCTGATCAGAAGCACTGGTACGACCAGAACGCCCGGGAGCGGACCTACCACGTGGGTCAAAAGGTGTGGGTGCTGGTCCCCGTACCAACCGATAAGCTTCAGGCAGCCTGGGAGGGCCCGTACGTCGTCCACCAACAGCTCAACCCGGTCACGTACGTGGTCACGCTTGACCACGCTCGGGGTAGGCGAAAGGCCTTTCACGTCAACATGATGAAGGCTCATCACGAACGTGAACCTTTCGTCCTACCGGTCTGCAGCTTGCCCGAAGACGGTGAGGAAGACACCCTCCTGGACTTGCTGGCCCAAGCCAAGGCCAATGGGTCCATCGAGGATGTGGAGGTAAGCGCCTCGTTAACTGAACCCCAGCGGGTGCAGTTGCAAACCACACTGGAACCCTTCCGGGTCGTATTCTCCAACCGACCTGGGAGGACTGAGTTAGCCGTCCACGAGGTGGACACCGGGAATCACGCCCCACTACGGCGAACACCCTATCGAATCTCTGACCAGGTGCAGCAGACTATGCGCCAAGAGATCGATGAGATGTTACAGCTGGGGGTGATTCGACGGTCAAAGAGCGCGTGGGCATCGCCTGTAGTTCTCGTGCCCAAGAAGGACCGGACCACACGGTTCTGCGTGGACTACAGGGGGCTCAACGCCATCACAGCCTCGGATGCGCACCCAATGCCGCGCATCGAGGAGCTGCTTGAGAAGTTAGCTGGCGCAAAATACCTGACAATAATGGATTTGAGTAGAGGATACTGGCAGATTCCCCTGAGCCCCGAGGCGCAGGAGAAGTCCGCCTTTATCACACCCTTTGGACTGTACGAGTCCACGGTCATGCCCTTCGGCATGAAGAATGCCCCTGCCACTTTCCAGCGGATGGTCAACCGCCTGCTTCAGGGACTGGAGACGTACGCCGTGGCGTACTTGGATGACATTGCCATCTTCAGTTCCTCCTGGGAGGAACACCTGCAGCATCTCGAGGAGGTGCTCAGGCGAATTCACCAAGCAGGACTGACTATCAAGCCGGGAAAGTGTCAGATGGGCATGAGGGAGGTTCACTACCTGGGAAACCGGGTAGGCGAAGGCACCATGGAACCAGATCATGGCAATGGTGATGGGTTGGCCCACCAGGGTGAACCTGCTGAGGTGCGCATGGAGGAGAACCATCAGGTCCTGCCTCCCTAGCGCACACCAAAAGGGGGAGGTGTCACGATATGGTATGAAATATCATAAGTAGGTCTCTTGCTAGCCTGAGTGGGCTAAGCCCCCTTCTTGGAGAACAGTTTGTAGCTGCAAATTCCTGGCTTTCCTTCTCTGAGAGTATGGGGGGAAGAGAGGTTTTATTGCCGAACGGAATTTACGACTAGCATTTCCTGTGTAAGCTCTTGTCCAGCTAGAACAGGAAAAATGGCTCCAAAAATTCATGAAAGATTCTTTGTTTAGTTTTTGTTAGATATTAGGCAAACGATTTAAGCTAGAAATACGAAAATATATATTCGTAGTCTCACTCGGTGTAGCTACACATCTCATGACACTCGGGTTTCTAACTCCATCTGGTAAAGAAGTAGGGTTTTCTCTGTAAATATGTATCCCAGATAGGACATATTTGATCTCATTAGAATGCTCACGTTAATCTGAGATGAATGATGAGCTTTTTAGGACGCTGACATGTTTTGTAGTGAAGTTATAGAAATCAGAGAGAATAGTTTAAAGTTTAGGCAGAATGTAGAGAGAGGAGGGTCTGGATAAGCCAGCCTTTCTGTGATGTCACAGCCTTAATGTTTTAAGTGTCTGGCAGGCTCTGAGGAGTCGCTTGCTGCTGGATTTCTTGTCCTGTCCTGGAAGAGCCCTGCTCACGTCCCAATGAGCTGGGACGTATGGAAAAACTCCACTAGCCTGGTTGCTTGTCATGCTTTAAACATGTAAGTGTTGCTTTTCTCATTTATTCCCTTTATGTTATAATTACCCATGTACATAGTTGCAATTGTCTCATGTATAACATCTTTATAAACTATTTTTAATAACGCACTGCCTAGTTATTTTGAATGGGATATACTATTATATATTAGTTCGTTCTCCTGCTCTAAACCGTACCCTAAGTCTCTTGAAGGGAAAATACGCTACTGTTACTGTTGTGTTGGGTTAGCTTCGGACCCGTTTAATCGAAGCTGGTGGCAGCGAAAGTGTGCTGACGGTTGGATTATGCTGAAGCAACTGCGGGTTTGATAATTATTGTTCCTGCCTGTGTGGGAGTAGTTATCGCGTCGCTGCAGCGTGCCCAATAGCCAGTACATAGCAGGCAGCCTTTCTGGCGACTAATTACCCAGGGTGCAGTACCTAATCTGACCTGAGAGTAAGGGGGCGCCAGAGAGCTGCAAGTGTTAAGTGGAACTGTAAGCGGGATATACATAAATCCCTGCAGTTCGTGGTATATAGAAAAGCAGTGGGATACCTAGAATAAGCCCCTGCTGTAAACTAAGAGGTCAATAGCCTGGTGTGTGGTTTTTCATCACATCGTGGACTGGAGGGATAACTAAGATAAGCCCCCCTGCACATGTTATAGCCGTCTGTTGGCCTAAAGTCACCTCAATCCGTGACGTAGGGGTGACGGTCACGGTGTGACTCCTGACCCGTTGGTGACAGCGGTCGGGGGGAATCGTGACAGTCTTACTCTGCACTGTTGCATTTCAGAGTAAACATACATTGAAAAGTCAGTCAGGGATTATGTGTCTTGTGTGGCAGGTCACTGACCAACTTCTCCCTGCCCTACTCCAGTTGATTGACAGGTCTCGCTTTATATCTGTATAAATGGAGAGACCTGTCAGTCTAAGGATCATGTTGAGGAAAATCCAGACAGGCACCGGCTTTGTACTAATTACCTAAGACACATAGGCTCCAGATTAATCAAGGCAATTCCGCCAGAATTCTGGAGTAAAAGCTTGGAAAAGTTGCTAAATTTTTGTGCAACCTACATCAAGGCTGCCAAAAGCATGTTGGAAAATGTCTTATGGTCAGATGAGACCAAGGTTGAACTTTTTGGACATAATTCCAAAGGTATATTTAGAGCAAAGCCAACAGTGTGCATCACCAAAAGAACAGCATACCCACAGTGAAGCATGGTGGAAGAAGCACTATGCTTTGGGGATAATGTTCAACAGCTGGACCTGAGACTTTAGTCAATGTGGAGGAAATTATGAACAGTTCCAAATATCAGTCAATTTTTCATCAAAATCTTAAAGCCTATGCTAAAAAGCTGAAGAAGAATTTTACATTTCAGTATGACAATCAACCTAAGCATACCTCCAAAGCAACCAAAGAATGGCATCGCCAATAGAAGTTAAAAGTTTTGTCATGGCCCAGACAGAGCCCTGACCTGAATCCAATTGAAAATCTTTAGGTGACCTAAAGAGGGTGATATACATAGGAGATGCCCTCTCAATCTAACAGATTTGGAGCTGTAATCCAAGGAATAGTGGGCAAAGATTGCCAATTCTAGAGGTGCCATGCTGATAGACTTCTAAGCAAAAAATACTGAACACTGTCATATATTCAAAGGGTACTTCAAAAAGTATAAGTTTAAGGGTGTACCTTTATATGCAACCATATTATTTTAATTTTTCCATCTGAAAATATTTCAATTGAATTGTATAAATTTTGGGAGACGTTAAAGGTGGAAAAAGTTCTGAAATAATTCTTGTCGGTACAAGATTTTTACATGACAAAAACCTGGCATTTACACAGGGGTGTGTAGACATCTTATATTCACTGTATGTATCAAAGGAACATTCTTATGAGTGTGATGACCCAAGCTTTCCAGAAAGAAAACCATGCACGTTGCTCCATCCAATTATTTTTTTCAGCCTTTCCTATGGGGGACAACTCATGCTTCCATGATCCAGTATAGATGCTTCTATGACCAATGTAAATGTATTTGGAGGTGGAGAAGAATCAATGTGAGCATTCTTACCAGTCTGCAACTAGACAGCCCCGAGCAGCGGTGCACTATGAGTGCCGGCATCTTTCCATTAATTCAACATTAACTTTACTCCCTCGCCCCTCGGTGCATCCAAGAGCCTTTGGCTCCTATGATGACCCTGTCGCTGGTTTACTAGTTGTCCTATCTTGCACCATTTTTAGTAGGCACTAATCAATGCATACGACAGTCGACTAGCCACTACAATTTGGCCCTTGTCAAAGTTGCTCAAACAAGTCTGCTTTCCCATTTTCTTACGAACCAGCATATCAATCATACAGTAAGTACTGATATTTGCCTAATATTTACTGTTTGTGCCAATCTAAAAAGATAATGTATTCAGTTTACCTGCCAGTGTTGTTAATGTTAAGTTCTGATTGGTATGTATTTATATCAAAATTAAATTCAGACAACATCATCAGATCACAAAGAGGTTTATGCAGATTCTCTTTTTAGAAAGCCAGTACCAAAATAACATAGCCGCTAAATAATAGACTGGTTATTACACATTCAAAATGTGCAGCTTTAGTCAAGGATTAGACCGATAACATTATAAATATTAATGAATTCATTTGTACACGGGCAGATCATTTTCTTACACATTCAGTCTAGACAAAATTGGAAAAGTTTTAATCTTATATGAATAAATTAGGACTCAGAGGAGGAAGTAGAAGATAATTGTTTCCACTGCAATCATTGTAAGTATTGGTTTGTCACCAGGGCTAGAATTAAGGCTGAACGGAAAGTGACTACTAATTAACCCCTGCGTTTCTTGGAACATCTCACTTACTGTAGTTGGGTAGAGTTTTTCTAATTATTATTTATGATGCATGACAGTGAGGTCAAAGTGAACTTTTTATATACAGTATATTTTAATCATGCTTACCCATAGATCACTGTTTTATCTAATTCAATTCTAAAAACACTTTATATAGAAATGAATGACAGCAGAACTCATGCTCAAGATACAAACAGTGTGGAAACGTTTGCAGCAAACACAGGACTGAAATTTTGCCTAACTAATAGTGAGCAGCCCATAGCAGATGCAAGATCTGCCTATACAGTATATACTTAGTATGTACAATGAAATTTCTGGCTGGCTTTTGTAGCTGGAAAACAGTGGTGCTCTCTAGTAGGGGAGATGCTTCCAAACAATAGAGCAAAATACCATGGCACCCACTTAAATTTTACTGTTTAGTCACAATGTGGAAATAGAAAGGATGGACAACGTTTGGTTCTGTCCTTGTTTTTGAGTGATATCTGCTATGAACCATAGGAACTATGCTGTGATTACGGTCTGGAACAGACCCAAATGTTAACCGTTCTTTCTATCTCCACATGCGCTAAAGAGGTGATGGGGAGAGCAGGCGAGATGTACCTATTTGCAAAGTTATGAAGGTTGCAAAAAAAATTAGTTTAATTCTTCCTCATGCTGTGCAGAAATAGCCTAACAATCAGCACTCGAAGTGCAGCATCCCGGGCTCTCTGGCAATTTTAAGAAATGGTGGTAGCAATTGGTCAAGAAGACTCCTACAGTTGTTGAATGACAGAGATGTGGGTTTGGGGCGTGCTTGGTGCAGATACAGTAGATCAGAGATAATGCACATGAAGGGACCACTCCCTAGAAACTTTTGATTACAGCTCCAGTAAGTTTACAACTTGGATTCCTCAGTCATGCACTTTTTTCCATTATATACTTACCTGCCCCTGTTACTACGATGTCTACCTTCACTGTCAGTTGCTACAATTGTGAATGAGTGATTGGCTCCGGCAGTAAAAGAGGTGGTGCTGACATGGTAGCTGGATGGTGCGTTTTTGCTGCCCAGCCTCTCAGTTGTATAATTATCTCCATCCTCCTGCCAGGCAATGCGCTAACGGCCCACCGAGTTATTCAAGCTTAATATTTCCTCAGTCTTCTTCTGCTGTGCAGTTCCAGTTCCTAAAAATATTACTACATCATAATAGTATACAGTAGTATTTATTTAAATCATAGCCTTATAAAAAGTATACAGCCCGCGATTGCATCTAGTGCAGCCCGCAGCCACTTTGCCTGTTTTTTTGGCCGCGGGCCCTTTAATTCTTCAGAGGTGCGTGCAGTTTTGTGTCCCACGTGCTCTTTCCATCACTGCCCAGTGGGGAGAATCCTGCGGTGCAGCTCCAGGCATGTGAGGGACAAGTTGTAATCCAGGTGGATAGTGGGGTCACAGACACGGGGGGGGGGGATTATAATGGAAAGGTGCAGAACTTTAGGCAGCAGATTGTGTGGAGGCAGCGCTGATGATGCGTCTCCTTCTACATTGTCAGTGAGTCTGAACCAGGGAGACGCCGCAGTCCGTGCACAGGAGCCACCCCCGACTGGAGCCGCTGCCTCCGTTCCTTCCACAGGGGGTGTTAACTGTCACTACTGTGTGCCCAGCAAAGTGGAGAGTGGAGACCACCCATGTACACACAGAGAAGTAGTAGGGCAGAGCATGTCGCATCCTCCAGTGTGGCTGCAGTGTGTGAACACAGGGTAATCACAGCATGCAGAAAGCAGGTAGGGCTATCTGCAGTCCCACGTGCAGTGTAAGTGGGCAGGAGACAAACACAGCTCTGCTGTGCAGGGCACAGCTGCAGGCATCGATTATATCAGGCGGACCGAGGACACAGGAGCGTACATACACAACACTGGGCAAATATGCACACATCACATATATTCATCACACATACTGTATATATATATATATATATTTACGTACTGTACATACACTACACATCGCACATACATACATCATATACATGTGCTGTGTACACACATACGCCCCTGTGATGTGTACCTTAGGTCCCGTGTACCACCTATGTGGTGTGTACGTCAGGTCCCGTGTACCCCACATGTGCTGTGTACCTCAGGTATTGTGTACCCCCCATATGCTGTGTACCCAAGGTCCCGTGTACTCTCCATGTGCTGTGTACCTCAGGTCCTGTGTACCCCATGTGCTGTGTACCTCAGGCCCTGTGTACCCCCATATGCTGTGTACCCAAGGTCCCGTGTACTCCCCACGTGCTGTGTACCTCAGAACCCGTGTACCTCCCATGTGCTGTGTACCCCTGGTCCCGTGTGCCATCCATGTGCTGTGTACCTCAGGTCCTGTGTACCCCGTGTGCTGTGCACCTCAGGCCCTGTGTACCCCCATATGCTGTGTACCCAAGGTCCCGTGTACTCCCCACGTGCTGTGTACCTCAGAACCCGTGTTCCTCCCATGTGCTGTGTACCTCAGGTCCCATGTGCCAACCATGTGCTGTGTACCTCAGGTCCTGTGTACCCCCCATGTGCTGTGTACCTCTGGTCCCGTGTGCCATCCATGTGCTGTGTACCTCAGGTCCCATGTTCCATCCATGTGCTGTGTACCTCAGGTCCTGTGTATAGTTGACTAATGTTTAAGTTATTAATTTTACACGGCACCCAAGCACTATTATAAAATTCCAAATGGCCCTTGGCAGAAAAAAGGTTCCCACCCGTGGTCTAGACCTTAGATCTTCTTTCTATGCATACTGTTCCCTATCTGACAGAAAACTTCCTCTGTCCATTTAACTTATCCTATCCATCTCTTTGGGCTAGTGCCAACCATTAACTCTTACTTTCCCTACTGTCAACAACACACATCATTAACACCATTGACGCATAGCACAATTCACATTACACAATATAACTATATACTTTTTCCTCAAGGGGGAACATTGGCAATATGTCCTTCTCCTTACACCAGCACCATATGCTAAACTCCCACACTTACGTTTTGCCAGTGTCTCATTATTATTATTATTTATTGTTATAGCGCCATTTATTCCATGGCGCTTTACATGTGAGGAGGGGTATACATAATGAAAACAAGTACAATAATCTTAAACAATACAAGTCATAACTGGTACAGGAGGAATGAGGACCCTGCCCGCGAGGGCTCACAATCTACAAGGGATGGGTGAGAATACAGTAGGTGAGGGTAGAGATGGTCATGCAGCGGTTTGGTCGATCGGTGGTAGCTGCAGGTTGTAGGCTTGTCTGAAGAGGTGGGTCTTCAGGTTCTTTTTGAAGGTTTCGATGGTAGGCAAGAGTCTGATGTGTTGTGGTAGAGGGTTCCAAAGTATATACATATTCATATATACAGTGAAGGAAATAAGTATTTGATCCATTGCTGATTTTGTAAGTTTGCCCACTGACAAAGACATAAACAATCTCTAATTTTAAGGGTAGGTTAATTTTTTAACATTGAGAGATAGAACTTAAAAATAAAATCCAGAAAATCACATTGTCTAAACTATATAAATAAATTAGCATTTTGCAGAGAAAAAAAGAAGTATTTGATCCCTCTGGCAAACAAGACTTAATATTTGGTGGTAAAACCCTTGTTGGTAAGCACAGCAGTCAGACATTTTTTGTAGTTGATGATGAGGTTTGCGCGCATGTCAGCAGGAATTTTGATCCACTCCTCTTTGCAGATCATCTCTGAATCATTAAGATTTTGAGGCTGTTGATTGGCAACTCGGAGCTTCAACTCCCTCCATAAGTTTTCTATGAGATTACGGTCTGGAGACTGGCTAGGCCACTCCATGACCTTAATGTGCTTCTTTTGAGCCACTCCTTTGTTGCCTTGGCTGTATGTTTTGGGTCATTGTCTTGCTGGAGTACCCAGCCACGACCCATTTTAAATGTCCTGGCAAAGGTAAGGAGATTGTCACTCAGGATTTTACGGTACATGGCTCCATCTATTCTCCCATTGATGTGGTAAAGTAGTCCTGTTCCCCTTTCAGAGAAATACCCCTAAAACATAATGTTTCCACCTCCATGCTTGACAGTGGTGACGGTGTTCTTTGGGTCATAGGCAGCATTTCTCTTCCTCCAAACACGACAACTTGAGTTAATGACAAAGAGCTCAATTTTTGTCTCATCTGACCACAGCACCTTCTCCCAATCACTCACAGAATCATCCATGTGTTCATTGGCAAGCTTCAGACGGGCCTGCACATATGCCTTATTGAGCAGGGGGACCTTGCGGGCACTGCAGGATTTTAAACCTTTACGGCGTAATGTGTTACCTATGGTTTTCTTGGTGAGTGTTCCCAGCTGCCTTGAGATCATTAACAAGTTTCCCCCGTGTAGTTTTAGGCTGATCTCTCACCTTCCTCATAATCGAGGATACCCCACGAGGTGAGATTTTACATGGTGGTCAATCAATGTTGATTGACAGTCATTTTGTATTTCTTTTTTTTTCTTACCATTGCACCAACAGTTGTCTCCTTCTCACCCAGCATCTTACTTATGGTTTTGTAGCCCATTCCAGCTTTGTGCAAGTCTATGATCTTGTCCCTGACATCCTTAGAAATCTTTTTGGTATTGCCCATGTTGTAGAGGTTAGAGTCTGAGTGATTGAGTCTGTGGACAGGAGTCCCTTTTAAAGGTGACTATGTAGGACAGCTGCCTTTAATAACAAGTTATGAGTGTCTGACTTGTCTGTAGGAGCCAGAACTCAATGGTTGGTAGGGGATCAAATACTTATTTCTCCCTGCAAAATGCAAATAAATTTATATAATTTATACAAAGTGATTTTCTGAATTTTATTTTTGATATTCTCTCTCTCAATGTTAAAATTAACCTACCCTTAAAACTATAGACTGTTCATGTCTTTGTCAGTGAGCAAACTTACAAAATCAGCAAGGGATCAAATAATTATTTCTTCACTGTATATGTTATATTACATTTACCTATAACTGTATATATACAGTAGCTTGCGAAAGTATTCACCCCTCTTGATATTTTTTGTGTTTTTCTACCTCACAACCTGAAATTTCAGTTTTTTTATGGTTTCCATCAGTTCATGTAAAGAACATGCCTACAACTGTGAGTATTTAGTTTTCTTTTCAGTGTGAAGAGAACAACAAAAAGGACAAAATAACTGAAAACGTCAGGGTGCATAACTATAAACCCCCCTAAAGTCAGTACTTTGTAGAACCACCTTTTGCAGCAATTGCAGCTGCAAGTTGCTTTTGATCTATGATCTTTCCACATCTTGCCCCTGGCAGTCTTGCCCATTCCTTGAGGCAAAACTGCTCCATCTCCTTCAAGTTAGATGGTTTCCTCTGGTGAACAGCAATCTTCAAGTCTGACCACAGATTCTCAATTGAAATAAGTCTGGGCCCCTCCAAAACTTTTAAACATTTCCTGTTAAACCAGTTGAGTGTTGCTTTAGAAGTATGATTTGGATCATTGTCTTGTTGGAAGGTGAACCCCTGTCCCAGTCTCAAATCGCTGACATACTGAAACAGATTTTGTGCAAGAATATCCTTGTATTTTGCACCATTCATCTTACCCTTGACTCACTTTCCCTGTCCTGCTGCCAAAAAACATCCCCACAGCATGATGCTGCCACCATAATGTTTCACTGTGGGGATGGTCTTCTTGGAGTGATGAGCTGTGTTGGTTTGGCGCCAGACATGGCACTTACCTTAGTGGCCATAAAGTTAAATTTTGGTCTCATATGACCACAGCACCTTCCTCCAGACATTTCGGGATATCTCACATGTCTTCTGGCAAACTCAAAACGAGCTTTACTATTTTTGTGTGTAAGCAAAAGCTTTTTTCTACATATCCTTCAATAAAGGCCACCTCTATGGAGAGTACATTTTATTGTGGTTATATGGACAGATACTTCAGTGTCTGTTGAGAACTATGCAGGGAACAACGGGCTCCTTCAGTGTTACCTTTGGTCTCTGTGCCGCTTCTCTGATTAATGCCCTCCTTGCCCAGGCTGAGAGTTTTGGTGGGCGGTTTGTTGTACCATGTTCATTCCCTTCAAGTGATCATCAGAGATTGTTGTTTGAACTTTGCTTAATGGTTGTAGACTCTGTGGCCTTTCAGAAAAGATAAAGTGTATATACTGATAGACCATGTGACACTTAGATTGCACATAATTGGACTTCCTTTCACTAAGCATTGGACTTATGAAGGCAGTTGCTTGCACCAGAAATTCTTAGGGGCCTCATCGCAAAAGGGGTGAAAACATATGTATATGACAATTTTTCGTTATTTGGTCCCATAAATGTAATTTCTGCCTATATTTCTCTCACTTCACTTCACCAACTTAGACTATTTAGTGCTGATGCATGACACACAAATCGCATTACAAAATATTTAAGCACAGATTATAATGTAACAAAATAGGTAAAAAGCCAAGGGGTAGAATACTTTCATCAGTCACTGTATATATTGCGTACCTTTATTTCATGTACTAGTAGTAGTATGTAGTAAAATGGAAATCATCTAACGAGGGCAGGCAAACAAGGCATTTGCCTAGGCCCGCACTTCCATTGGCAGTTAGACCACCTTAACACATGCGGAGATTGCCTGTTTGTTAGAGAATGCCCACATGTGTTGAGACTGTCTAACAGGCGCAAATCATGCAGTCGCATAAGAGCACGCCCAGATGCTCGGATAACACTCGAGCATGCTCAGCTAAGACGTTATCTGAGCACATTTGCTTATCACTACTGCCTATTCACTCAGTGATTGGATTGTTTATGCTGGAACAAAAATCATTGTTCTCGGCAGCACATCACCAGGTGTAAACTTCAGATGTGCTGTTGATAACATGATACTGTACTGGAACAAATTGATCTAATAGTCATCATTATGTGCACAACATTCTTGCTCAACTGTAAAGAGGCTGGGAAACAAGTGTCGAACAACTTCAATATTGTTGATCATGCTTGTTTAACGGCATCAACTCAGCTCATGTGATGGTGCAATATGTTAGCATTTGGTGCCCCACTTTAAAGTTTGCCCAGGGCCCCACTTTGTCTAAAACTGGCCTTGCATGAAACCAACCATTTGCATGAGGTGTAATTCATAAATTGTATGTCATTGGAAACATATCTGAAAATGTTTCTGAAGAGCTATGTAAGTTGTGCATAGAACTTTTCATTATTTTGGAGTTCAGGTGATGCCTGCAGCGGTGAAACTAATGCTTCTCTGAGGTGCAGCTATGTCATGATATTGGCATTGCAGCATTGATGTGGGAGAGGGGCTGAGGTTAATAGATTGATCTACTGATATTTCAGACCTTTAGATGTTCTCTCAGGTTTGTGGACACGTCAAAAATTTTAATTATAGATTTTTTGGCTAGACACAAAAATCCTAAAGGTTAAACACCACACTCTTTGATATTATTAGGATGTGTAATGTAAAATTTATCGACCCTGAATGTTAAAGAAGATAAATGTGTAGAAACAGATATTGAGATATAATTTAGCACAAAACTTTCAGTTTCAAAGTACGAGAATTTGGCATAAATACTGACAAACTGTGTGTAATGCAGAATGTGATGGGCCAGGACAGTTTAGATGATAAATGCACGTATTCAGAGTATGATATAGGTGAGACTGTGGCGACCCAATAATACCTGCCAGCATGCCCTCCAACCCACTACCAATATGTATAAGAAATAATACAACTAACACCAATTGATGGGTGAAGGTCGGTCCCAGCTTTATTAACTTATTTAACTTGAACCATTAGAAAGGCACTTAAATTTAATTAAAAACCATGCTTGCCGCCAAATGCCCTGTTGCATATTCACAAGCAAGTCAGCCAACGAGCCATACCCATGTGTCCTTTCTTTCTTTACCACCATGGAGGATCATGTGTTCTCACAAATGACTCCGACCCCCACCCATCAACAGGAATGCCTTTTCGATGCCATCTTGTAATCCAGATAGGAAAATATCAAGCCCAATATCTTTTAGATGTACACCATCTGGCCTCAACAAAGCAACATTATCCCCTTCGAGGTTTTTTGTGCCTTAAAACCACACCAAATCTTTCCCTTACAAACTTTGATATTCGGGCGTCGATTGTCCTCCTGTTCCATTCAATGGCTAAACCATCTCTAACTCCTTGCCAAATCGCCCGAGGCACAATTTCGGACCAAACCAGGACAAGTTCTTGAAAGAAACTGTGGAAACATGCTATATCTGACCTCATCATGGTCAATTCTGCTAATTTGTAAAAGCAAAGGTCGTTCCCACCCGCATGCAAAACCAGAATTATGGGACCCCAGGCCTCTCTTGCAATGTCTATTATTTTGGGAAATATTTGCAGCCACTGTAATCCTCTAATACCATGCCACATAAAGTTCACTCCTCTAAATTCTGAATTCCTCCCTACTGGACGATATTCAGCTCGTTGACCTGCCCAAAAAATGTAGGAATGACCCAACAACCAAACTGTTGGACTGCTGGAACCTGTGGATAAAAGTAACAGCATTAATTTAACACATCAGGCCTGATATATCTAGAAAAACATGCTGAACGCTATCGGCCTATCTTCTGTACTTTGGAATCAGGTAAACCCACTTTAGCGGCTTCTGTGGCTGCAACTATACGAAATGAGTGTGTCCTGTAATCCTTTGCTGACACCCCTGCAGCCGCTAAACATTTACAGAATATGGCTTGAAATTGGTACCTCGTTAGAGGTGAACCGCCTAAGTGTGTCAAGAAAATGTCCCACCATGCCTAACTGCTATATAAGCTTTGATTAATCTAATAGGATAAGCTACACCTTCTGAAGGATGTATCAGCAACCAAGTACCCCTGCCTGACGGATCTGTTTTTGATTTGCGGATGCGAAGGCGTATTGCATCGTTCAATAGTACTACATCATTGTATAATAACCCTCGTCCTGTACTGGTCTTTGACTGAGGTACGAGTTCGCTGATATGAAGTGCACCAAAAAAGGCTAAACCAAATGCGGCAGATATTAGCAGTGATTCGAATTGGGAGCTATATGTAAAAATTGAAAAACCTACATGTGACTTAATAAAACTAAGGAAACAGAGCATCTGCATTCATTGCTAGGTTGCGCTCTTTTCCACCCTTTCATCGCCTGTCTCATAATGAATGTTTTTGTTACATTAACCCAGCCTAATAACTGAAAATAAAATGCTAGCTCCAAAAGTCGCTGTTGTGCAGATGTGCCCGATATACCCTTATTCCGAAGCTGTGTAATGAATTTAATAGTTACTTCCAATCTAGCCCAATCAGAACCATGTACTGGTCTGTCCCTTAACAATAGGCATCACTCCACCCATGCCTTACCATACGCTTGCCAGGTAAATGGGGCAACTGACAAACAAACTAGCGGCATCAGTTGTTTACTACATCCCAGGGGGAATCTGTCTGTTGAGCACTGGGAAAGATATTCTTGAAGACCTGCCAATCAAATTGTGTCAACACGTTAGAAAGTATGTTATCCTTTACTGGTAAATGCTGAGCCCAGGGCCAGATATTGAATTTTAGACATAACAAAGCCAATCGGTGGAGATGACTCAATACAGGAAGAGACGTTGAAGGTATGTGATTTATACAATGTGTGACCTTCGCAGTTTTTGTCTGAAAGCAAATTTTTCTATTGGACAAACTAGTACCCCAAACTTCAACAGACGCTACTATAAGAAAAAAAATAAGATCTTGACAGAGTCCCTGGGTCTTCCAAGATTCTGGCCATTTGTCCCTGCACCATTGGCTTTTAAAAATTGCTATGAAACCCACAGGATTGTTAGCACCCGTAAATGATTTTAAATCTAGGCTTGACATTTCTGGCAACATGAAGCATGTGTGACCATTGTAAGACCGCAGGAAAGTCTTCCACACGTCTAAATGTGACAGCATGAGCTGGTGATACTTAATCTGTGGTTAGGATGTGACAATCCTTTTGTTGATAAGGACAACCTACGTGAAAAGACTCTGCCTACTGGCATAACTCTACTGGCGAAAACAAGTAAACATAGCAATGATTGCATTTGAGCTAACGTTACCTTTCTCACTGAAAATAAACCTTTAATCAAATTAAGTGTTTTTTGAATTTTTTCGTCTGGCAAGCAAAAAACCATCGCTACATTATCAATTTATATACCTAGAAATGACAGTGTTTGAACTGGCCCGATCGTCTTTTCCGCCGATAAAGGAATCCCAAATTGGTTCGAGATCGTTTTAAATTTACTGATGAACTTGTGGCATAAATCTGAATTTTTGGGGCCTACAGATAAAAATACATCCAAATAGTGAGTGACAGTAGTGCTGCCTGTTTCCTACCTCACTACCCAATTTAGGAAGGAACTAAATAGTTCAAAGTAGTAGCATGAGATAAAACAACCCATAGGGAGGCACATATCGTAGTAGTATTTATCATCAACACGGCATCCTAATAGGTAAAAACAATCAGGATGCACGGGTAGTAAGCGAAATGCAGAGTCAATATCAGACTTTGCAAGCCAAGCCCCAGCTCCAGCCTCCCTGACCATCTTTACTGCTTTATCAAAGGAAGCGTAAGGTACTGTAGCATCCTCAAGCGAAATCCCATCGTTGACCGAATTCCCTTTAGAGTATGACAGGTGATGAATAACACGAAATGTGCCTGGTTCTTTCTTTGGTATAACCCTCAGAGGTGAAACCCTAAAATTTTGAAATGGAGGGGCTTGAAATGGACCGGCCATTCTGCCTAAAGCTACTTTTTTATTGATCTTTTCACGAAGGATATCTTTGTGCTCAATTGCAGATTTCCAATTTTTTTACATGGTTGATAACCGGAGAAGTTTAAAAGGAATGAAAAACCCATATGTAAACCCAAAGCGTAATTAGCCCACCTTGTGTTTTTATGGTACTGGTCTAGCCACGGGCCAATCTCGACTATGCTCACCGGCATCCTTGCGACCGGTTTGCTGGGGTTTAGTTGGTAATTTTCCTGCTGGGCGAGTGCACCATATGGCAGGATGGGATCCTCTGCAAGCAGAGCATTAGTGCTTGAATTTGCACAAGCCGTAAAACCGGCAATGCCCTTAATTAAACAACAGGCATCAGGTCTGGGTACGACCACTGAATTTTGGCCTGTTGATGGTTATCCAGTAGTCGCTGTTGAAAAGGGGAACTGTTTTTGTGATAACATTAGACGCAACCATACATCGGTAGCTTTTATCCCCTCAACCAATCTCTGGCTGGATGGCCAACCGTCTCCTGAATTCCTCGTCATAACGCCACCAGGCGGTGCCTCCGTGTACTCTATAAGAGGTATATATCATATCTTGATATATGAATAGTTCCGAACAGCAGTCCGGGTAATTCTGACCCATAACACAACGCAAAACTGTAAATGCTTGCAACCAATTTTTTATCGTTTTGGCAACCTTCTGCTTGGTCCTGTCTAATACCCTTTCTGCTGTTCTTCTTTCCTTATCAATAGTATGCTGATCAACTGATATCAGGAACAATATGTCAATATAATCATGACTCCAAATTTTAATTTTAGGGTCTTCATCTGAATGAGATCCAAGCGCACTAACTCCGCAATAAAAAGCATCTTTATGCACGCTAAGGGAGAGTTCAATTTATTAGTGTCTCTTACTGTATTACCTGAAGCAGGTTTATGATCTAACAGCGCCTTAAGGGTGGTAACTAGAGCAATATTATCGCTATGTTGACCACTTGATAAAGTACACTCACCCACAACTGCGGCCGGGGGAGGGACTCACATTGATGGAAAATTGAAGCCATGGCTTGAAGCTCCAGGAGGTGCACTCGGCTCGACCAGGTTGGAAGCCCTTGAACGTGCCCTGGAATCCCGAATATCATGGGCAGGGCCTGACACACGATCGGGGCTCGCAGACCTGCTGGACATCACAGATGGTGACGATGGTGAGCGGCGTCTCGAGGACCAAGATCTATGACATTTCTTTGATCTTGATCTTCGGCATGAATGTGTGGAATGCCTCATATGTCGGTCAGAAGTATGATGACCATGGTGTGAATACGAGGATGAGGAAGAAGATGAGTATGATCTATGGCGTCTACACCTGTCATTGGGGTGAGATCTGTATGTAATTTGGAAACTGCCAGGGTAGTCACAGGAGTGGATAATGGTTGCATTTGCGCCTGAGCTTCACAAGTCAAAGGGGGTGCTGTTGATATTACAGCCTCATAAGACTGGCTGAACTGTATTGGGACTCTAAAAGGCTGGCTAGCTACATCTAAAGCTGCACTAGTCTGTACAGGTGCTGCGCATTGCTGCACAAAAGTTGAAGGGGTGCCTTTATTATATTCTTGTGACGGTTAATTGGCTTTTCTGTTGAGCCTGACGACACCATGCTGTTCCTACAACCCATGGCAGCCACTGCAGGGACAGAGGTCCCATGTGATACTGTTTGCACAGCAACCTGCCCAGCTGATTCAGGGGGGCTTGTTGTGAATTCTGTGGCTGAATTCACTCCTGTGGTCACAAGTGGTACTGCAGCTTCTGAGCTTCCTCCCTCAGGTGTTCTGGTGAGCTCGTTAACTGCTTCATTACTTAACTCCGCCTGATGCTGCTATCCTTGCTCCTTGTCAATGTTTCAGTGCTGGATCTGAGCTTCTCCTGATTGTTCCTGTGACCTGCTGCTCTGTATAGCTAAGTGCTTTTTGCTTTTTTGTTGCTTTTTTTCTGTCCAGCTTGTCTTTTGTTTTGCTGGAAGCTCTGAGACGCAAAGGGTGTACCGCCGTGCCGTTAGTTCGGCACGGTGGGTTTTTTTTGCCCCCTTTGCGTGGTTTTGCTTTAGGGTTTTTTGTAGACTGGAAAGTTCGCTTTACTGTCCTCGCTCTGTCCTAGAATATCGGGCCCCACTTTGCTGAATCTATTTCATCCCTACGTTTTGTCTTTTCATCTTACTCACAGTCATTATATGTGGGGGGCTGCCTTTTCCTTTGGGGAATTTCTCTGGGGCAAGTCAGGCCTATTTTTCTATCTTCAGGCTAGCTAGTTTCTTAGGCTGTGCCGAGTTGCCTAGGTAGTTGTTAGGCGCAATCCACAGCCGCTTTTAGTTGTGTTTAGGATAGGATCAGGTGTGCAGTCTACAGAGTTTCCACGTCTCAGAGCTCGTTCTTGTATTTTTGGGTATTTGTCAGATCACTGTGTGCGCTCTGATCGCTAAGCACACTGTGTTTCTGGATTGCCTTCATAACACCTGTCATTAGCAAACATAACAGTACAAGGAGCCAAACTAATGATTCTCAATAGAGGGAAAGAAAAAGTTCTGACATCATTTTTTTTTTTTTTCTCTGCTCTGTGTTCACTTTTTTTTTTTCCCCTAGACATTTGGGTGATTCTGGACACAGGTGTGGACATGGATATTCAGGGTCTGTGCTCTTCAATGGATAATCTCGTTATAAATGTACAAAAAATTCAAGATACTATTGATCAGAAATTTATGTTAGAACCAAGAATTCCTATTCCTGATTTGTTTTTTGGAGATAGAACTAAGTTTCTAAGTTTCAAAAATAATTGTAAGCTATTTCTGGCCTTGAAACCTCATTCTTCTGGTAATCCTATTCAACAGGTTTTGATTATTATTTCTTTTTTGCGCGGCGACCCTCAAGACTGGGCATTTTCTCTTGCGCCAGGAGACCCTGCATTGAGTAGTGTCGATGCGTTTTTCCTGGCGCTCGGATTGCTGTACGATGAGCCTAATTCAGTGGATCAGGCTGAGAAAAATTTGCTGGCTTTGTGCCAGGGTCAGGATGATATAGAAGTATATTGTCAGAAATTTAGGAAATGGTCAGTACTCACTCAGTGGAATGAATCTGCGCTGGCAGCTTTGTTCAGAAAGGGTCTCTCTGAGGCTCTTAAGGATGTCATGGTGGGATTTCCTATGCCTGCTGGTTTGAATGAGTCTTTGTCTTTGGCCATTCACATCGGTTGACGCTTGCGCGAGCATAAATCTTTGCACCATTTGGCAGTACTGCCTGAGGTTAAACCTGAGCCTATGCAGTGCGATAGGACTATGACTAGAGTTGAACGGCAGGAATACAGACGTCTGAATGGTCTGTGTTTCTACTGTGGTGATTCCACTCATGCTATTTCTGATTGTCCTAAGCGCACTAAGCGGTCCGCTAGGTCTGCCGTCATTGGTACTGTACAGTCCAAATTCCTTCTGTCCATTACCTTGATATGCTCTTTGTCGTCGTTTTCTGTCATGGCGTTTGTGGATTCGGGCGCTGCCCTGAATCTGATGGATTTGGATTATGCTAAACGTTGTGGGTTTTTCTTGGAGCCTTTGCGGTGTCCTATTCCATTGAGAGGAATTGATGCTACACCTTTGGCCAAGAATAAACCTCAATACTGGGCCCAGCTGACCATGTGCATGGCTCCTGCACATCAGGAAGTTATTCGCTTTCTGGTGTTGCATAATCTGCATGATGTGGTCGTGTTGGGGTTGCCATGGCTACAAACCCATAATCCAGTATTGGATTGGAATTCCATGTCGGTATCCAGCTGGGGTTGTCAGGGGGTACATGGTGATGTTCCATTTTTGTCGATTTCGTCATCCACCCCTTCTGAGGTCCCAGAGTTCTTGTCTGATTATCAGGATGTATTTGAAGAGCCCAAGTCCGATGCTCTACCTCCGCATAGGGATTGTGATTGTGCTATCAATTTGATTCCTGGTAGTAAATTCCCTAAAGGTCGATTATTTAATTTATCCGTGCCCGAACACGCCGCTATGCGCAGTTATGTGAAGGAATCCCTGGAGAAGGGACATATTCGCCCATCGTCATCACCACTGGGAGCAGGGTTCTTCTTTGTAGCCAAGAAGGATGGTTCGCTGAGACCGTGTATTGATTACCGCCTTCTTAATAAGATCACTGTTAAATTTCAGTATCCCTTGCCATTGTTATCTGACTTGTTTGCTCGGATTAAGGGGGCTAGTTGGTTCACTAAGATAGATCTTCGTGGTGCGTATAATCTGGTGAGAATCAGGCAAGGAGATGAATGGAAAACTGCATTCAATACGCCCGAGGGTCATTTTGAGTATCTAGTGATGCCGTTCGGACTTGCCAATGCTCCATCTGTGTTTCAGTCTTTTATGCATGACATCTTCCGTGAGTATCTGGATAAATTCCTGATTGTTTACTTGGATGACATTTTGATCTTCTCAGATGATTGGGAGTCTCATGTGAAGCAGGTCAGAATGGTTTTTCAGGTCCTGCGTGCTAACTCTTTGTTTGTGAAGGGATCAAAGTGTCTCTTCGGTGTGCAGAAAGATTCAGTTTTGGGGTTCATCTTTACCCCTTCTACTATCGAGATGGATCCAGTTAAGGTCCAAGCCATCCAGGATTGGATTCAGCCGACATCTCTGAAAAGTCTGCAAAAGTTCCTGGGCTTTGCTAATTTTTATCGTCGCTTCATCTGTAATTTTTCTAGCATTGCCAAACCATTGACCGATTTGACCAAGAAGGGTGCTGATTTGGTTAATTGGTCTTCTGCTGCTGTGGAAGCTTTTCAGGAGTTGAAGCGTCGTTTTTGTTCTGCCCCTGTGTTGTGTCAGCCAGATGTTTCTCTTCCGTTCCAGGTCGAGGTTGATGCTTCTGAGATTGGAGCAGGGGCGGTTTTGTCACAGAGAGGTTCTGATTGCTCAGTGATGAAACCATGTGCTTTCTTTTCCAGGAAGTTTTCGCCCGCTGAGCGTAATTATGATGTGGGCAATCGAGAGTTGCTGGCCATGAAGTGGGCATTCGAGGAGTGGCGTCATTGGCTTGAAGGAGCTAAGCATCGCGTGGTGGTATTGACTGATCATAAGAACTTGACTTATCTCGAGTCTGCCAAGCGCTTGAATCCTAGACAGGCCCGTTGGTCGTTATTTTTTGCCCGCTTCGACTTTGTGATTTCGTACCTTCCGGGCTCTAAAAATGTGAAGGCGGATGCTCTGTCTAGGAGTTTTGTGCCCGACTCTCTGGGTTTATCTGAGCCAGCGGGTATCCTCAAGGAAGGAGTCATTGTGTCTGCCATCTCCCCTGATTTGCGGCGGGTGCTGCAAAAATTTCAGGCGAATAAACCTGATCGTTGTCCAGCAGAGAAACTGTTCGTCCCTGATAGGTGGACTAATAAACTTATCTCTGAACTTCATTGTTCGGTGTTGGCTGGTCATCCTGGAATCTTTGGTACCAGAGAGTTAGTGGCTAGATCCTTCTGGTGGCCATCTCTGTCACGGGATGTACGTACTTTTGTGCAGTCCTGTGGGATTTGTGCTAGGGCTAAGCCCTGCTGTTCTCGTGCCAGTGGGTTGCTTTTGCCCTTACCGGTCCCAAAGAGGCCTTGGACACATATTTCGATGGATTTCATTTCTGACCTTCCCGTTTCTCAAAAGATGTCAGTCATTTGGGTGGTCTGTGATCGCTTTTCTAAAATGGTCCATCTGGTGCCCTTGGCTAAATTGCCTTCCTCCTCTGATTTGGTACCTTTGTTCTTTCAGCATGTGGTTCAGTTGCATGGCATTCCTGAGAATATTGTTTCTGACAGAGGTTCCCAGTTTGTTTCAAGGTTTTGGCGAGCCTTTTGTGGTAGGATGGGCATTGACCTATCCTTTTCCTCGGCTTTCCATCCTCAGACTAATGGCCAGACCGAACGAACCAATCAGACCTTGGAAACATATCTGAGATGTTTTGTTTCTGCAGACCAGGATGATTGGGTGTCCTTTTTGCCGTTGGCTGAGTTCGCCCTTAATAATCGGGCCAGCTCGGCTACCTTGGTTTCTCCATTTTTTTGCAATTCTGGGTTCCATCCTCGTTTCTCTTCAGGACAGGTTGAGTCTTCGGACTGTCCTGGTGTGGATTCTGTGGTGGATAGGTTGCAGCAGATCTGGACTCAGGTAGTGGACAATTTGATCTTGTCCCAGGAGAAAGCTCAACTTTTCGCTAATCGCAGACGCCGTGTGGGTCCCCGACTTCGGGTTGGGGATCTGGTTTGGTTATCTTCTCGTCATATTCCTATGAAGGTTTCCTCTCCTAAATTTAAACCTCGTTTTATTGGTCCGTATAGGATTTCTGAGGTTCTCAATCCTGTGTCTTTTCGTTTGACCCTCCCAGACTCCTTTTCCATACATAATGTATTCCATAGGTCGTTGTTGCGGAGATACGTGGCACCTATGGTTCCATCTGTTGAGCCTCCTGCCCCGGTTTTGGTGGAGGGGGAATTGGAGTATATTGTGGAGAAGATTTTGGATTCTCGTGTTTCTAGACGGAAACTCCAGTATCTGGTTAAATGGAAGGGTTATGCTCAGGAAGATAATTCCTGTGTTTTTGCCTCTGATGTTCATGCTTCCGATCTTGTTCGTGCCTTTCATGCGGCTCATCCTGGTCGGCCTGGGGGCTCTGGTGAGGGTTCGGTGACCCCTCCTCAAGGGGGGGGTACTGTTGTGAATTCTGTGGCTGAATTCACTCCTGTGGTCACAAGTGGTACTGCAGCTTCTGAGCTTCCTCCCTCAGGTGTTCTGGTGAGCTCGTTAACTGCTTCATTACTTAACTCCGCCTGATGCTGCTATCCTTGCTCCTTGTCAATGTTTCAGTGTTGGATCTGAGCTTCTCCTGATTGTTCCTGTGACCTGCTGCTCTGTATAGCTAAGTGCTTTTTGCTTTTTTGTTGCTTTTTTTCTGTCCAGCTTGTCTTTTGTTTTGCTGGAAGCTCTGAGACGCAAAGGGTGTACCGCCGTGCCGTTAGTTCGGCACGGTGGGTTTTTTTTGCCCCCTTTGCGTGGTTTTGCTTTAGGGTTTTTTGTAGACTGCAAAGTTCGCTTTACTGTCCTCGCTCTGTCCTAGAATATCGGGCCCCACTTTGCTGAATCTATTTCATCCCTACGTTTTGTCTTTTCATCTTACTCACAGTCATTATATGTGGGGGGCTGCCTTTTCCTTTGGGGAATTTCTCTGGGGCAAGTCAGGCCTATTTTTCTATCTTCAGGCTAGCTAGTTTCTTAGGCTGTGCCGAGTTGCCTAGGTAGTTGTTAGGCGCAATCCACAGCCGCTTTTAGTTGTGTTTAGGATAGGATCAGGTGTGCAGTCTACAGAGTTTCCACGTCTCAGAGCTCGTTCTTGTATTTTTGGGTATTTGTCAGATCACTGTGTGCGCTCTGATCGCTAAGCACACTGTGTTTCTGGATTGCCTTCATAACACCTGTCATTAGCAAACATAACAGGGGCTCTGATGTACCTGCAGAGGCTGCCAGGGGGTCGCTGGGAAGAAGAACAGCGTCACTGCTTCACTGTTTCCACCGCCCTGCTGATTCACCTCAGCATGTGAGGAGAATGGGGGCGGGAGTTTTGTGGGCAGGCCTTCCTTAGCACTCTCTGAGGCGCACTGGAGGGTGGGAGCACCTCGCGGACTGCCTGCCTCCGTGTGGAACCCCCGCCACTTGGCGACGGTGAGTATGTGTCGGGGAAACACGGGTATTCGTGAGCGGTGGGTCACTGTGAATGTCACCGGGCTGGGACTGCTGAGGTGCGCCAGGGGGGATGAGTCCTGAGCCCTGCTAACAGGGCTTGCAGCCATTGCCCACCCTCCTGCTTTATCCTGGCACACAGGGTCTCCATCAGAGGGTCTGCCATAATACTTCCACCAGACAGTGCCACAAGCATCTCCGGGACCCAAAACAGAGGGGAAAGATGAGGAGAGGGCGGCAACGAGCCACTACTATATATATCTCCTGAAGGGGCTCTAATGTACTTTCCACCCCTATCATTGGCCCTACAAATTTAAACCCCGCCCCCTCGCCTCATTAGATAGTTGGCAGGAGGGAAGCAGGGTGATCTGAAAGCTTAAGGGAATGAGCTGGAAGGGGCGCCGCAGTCAGATGCACCCTCCTTACACAGTACAGTGCCTACCAATCTCCTAGCAAACTTTAAGGAAAATCAATAGATATTGATCCTGATTGCTCAAGCAATTTTTGCCAGTTTTCTTGCATAAAACTAAAATCTTAGAAAATGTTTGCACAACTCACAGTTGTACAAAAAATTTGCAATGCTTGGGGTTTTTATGCCAGTGCCTGTTAGCTCCATCAACTTTTTTGAAAAATGGGCCAAGCGTCACCACTAGGGGTGCAGCCAGCAAATTCATCATCATTTATGTCACAAAAGTGGAAGAAATTAAGACAGAAATGAACTTCAGTCCTGAATTGAAGTACATTCCCTGTGATGGTGCCTGGCAGCTGATAGTTAAACCAAAATTATTAAGAGGTGCACACTCAGAGTGCTGTATTCCTTTCCTGATCGTGTAAAAGTATAAGAATATCTTCCTTGGTCTGTGTGCGCACAACAAGCTTAGCACAGTTTTTTAGACTTGTCATCTAAACAAGAATGAGAAATTAAAACATAAAGTATAATATTTAGGTTATAGAAGAGTTACATAATTACAAAGTTGCCTCATTTATCAAAATGTTTAACAAATATAGTGCTTTTTTGTGCATAGCAACCAGCCATGCTACTGTTATTATTATTACAATGCAATGAGGTTGTTTGTTTGAGACACTGGTTAATATAGATATCTTAATAATTCTAATATATATAGATATATTTGCAGTGTATTAATACACTCATTGATCGCCATCTTCTCAGGTATCCAGAGTAGTTTAGGTCCTCTTCTAAGTCACATGATGGCAATACAATGCCAGCCTTAGTGAATCGGCCCTTAGGATCAAAAAGTAGGTCAAAAATCAGAATGATGCCTCTTACACTTTGACAAGGCTGAAAATTATCATTTTAGATTACTGATCTAAGATCTTCATCATCATCTTGAAAAAGTCAGTAGTTGGTAGTCTCTAGTCCACAAAACATATTTCTATTCAAGTACATTCCTAAAAAGACCTTGCATTGTTTGTCACATATCATTGAACATATATGGCCAGTTTAACAACTCTAATAACCAACATGCCCATACGCAGCCATATATAGTAGTTTTGTAGTCAATTATTCTACTTAAAAGGGTTCTTTATCATGACTAAGGGTGCTTGGTCACCAGAAACGCGTTGATATCGCATTTTATTTTCTGTTATTGCTGATGTTTTTATACTCCATTGAACACAGTTTTCAAGTGAATAAAGAAAAGTTTTTTTCACTATCTTACTGAGCTGGATTCCTCATCATTTCCTTGATTCTTCCACACCCTGACACAGCGATTCCGTGCTCCGAGTTTCCAAGGATGTCGACCATGGTGAGCTGGATTTCCACCGAGTCTCCCAGCAGCTGCAAGGCCAAGAAACCTCATGGGAAATTTTGAAAGACACTTTAAGGTTACTTATGTTTCCAGCTGCAGGAACACCTGGAGGCTGTAAACTAAGCTTTCCTTGGGTGTGCATTTTAATGTACTTGTTGAGAAATAAAAAAATAAATGAAAAAAAAAGCGTGGGGTCCATTGTAATTTTCATAACCAGCTAAGTGAAAGCCAATGTCTGGGGGCTGATGCTAATAATCTGGGAAGGAGCCAATAAAGGTTACCAGGCTATTAATATCAGCTCACAGCTGTTTGCTTAACCTTTATCCCCCCCAAAAATAAAAGATGTGTGGTCTCCCCTACATTTTCTAACCAGCAAAGGCTATTCAGACAGATGAGGGCTGATTTTAATAGCTTAGGAAGAGGCTATGGATATTGGCCCCAATCCCAGACTAAGAACATCAGCACTCAGTCTCCCCAGAAATGGTGCATCCATAACATTGCACTGCAGCCTTTCAACAAGCTTTCTTCAGGCTGCCGAACCTGAACAGTAACACAGACTTCCTGGAGAAGTCTGTGTTCGGGGTCCGTGTACGGACACTAGGTGTTCAATACGGATCCCGAACTTTACCATTCTGGTTCACCCAAGGTTTGGGTACACATTAGATTAATGTTATCTGAATCCACTGATATTGAAGGGTCCATATGTGTATGGGGGTGCTAGCCGACTGATGGTCGGCAGAGATGTCAATGCCGCATGTCCAATTTTGAACTGCCGATTGCATTGTTCTCCTTGAGATAAGCCACGACGTACCAATTGGACACTTTCTCATAGAGAACAAATGAGAGCTTGGGCGAACGAGTGCTCTTGTGTATGGGAGAAGTCAGCCTAAGGATGGGCCAAAGCATCGTTCAGCCGCCATCAGGGACCTAATGTGTATGGCCAGCCATAAAATGCAACAGATTTATCAAACATGAAGAACACTGTGGTGAATCTGGCCTTTGTGTTTGTTATGAATTTGACACTATTGATAAATCTGCTCTCCTTCTTTTGAGAGCATAAGTAGATATGCATTGCTACTTTCTCTACATTGCGACACATATCTACTTATGGAAAAGTATTTTGCACAATAAGCCACCAGTGTTCCTCCTTGACAATCAGAACTTTGGAGTCATAGATAGACAGATGTTTCACTTGGAGACATCCTCATTTACCGATGCTGACCAGCAGGGCCGGACTGGCCATCTGGCAATTCTGACAAATGCCAGAAGGGCCTGTCTGGCCATGGGCTGCCTTGTCTGCTGTCTGCTATATTGTTAACAGAATCGGTGTCCTCAAGACATACTGTTAAGAGTTGTGATGGAGCACAAAGTCACTGACACCGTCATGTACCCCAGCAGGCCACGGGTATCTGTTGTGAATTCTGTGGCAGAGCTCCCTCCTGTGGTCACAAGTGGTACTTCGGCTGATTCTCTCTGTGAGCTTCCGTTGGTGGAGGAAAGTGGTACTGCGGCTTCTGAGTTTCCTTCCTCAGGTGATGTGGTGAAGTCGTTAGGTGCTGCTCTATTTAACTCCACCTAGTGCTTTGATCCTGGCTTCCAGTCAATGTTCTAATATTGGACCTGTTTCCTCCTGGATCGTTCCTGTGGCCTGCTGCTCTGCATAGCTTAGTTCCGCTTTTGCTTTTTGTTTGCTGTTTTTTTCTGTCCAGCTTGCTTATTTGTTTTCTCGTGCTTGCTGGAAGCTCTGGGACGCAGAGGGTGTACCTCCGTGCCGTTAGTTCGGTACGGAGGGTCTTTTTGCCCCCTTTGCGTGGTTGTTTGTAGGGTTTTGTGTTGACCGCAAAGTTACCTTTCCTATCCTCGCTCTGTTCAGAAAGTCGGGCCTCACTTTGCTAAATCTATTTCATCTCTACGTTTGTCTTTTCATCTTAACTCACAGTCATTATATGTGGGGGCTGCCTTTCCCTTTGGGGTATTTCTCTGAGGCAAGGTAGGCTTATTTTCTATCTTCAGGCTAGCTAGTTTCTCAGGCTGTGCCGAGTTGCATAGGGAGCGTTAGGTGCAATCCACGGCTGCCTCTAGTTGTGTTGGAGAGGATTAGGGATTGCGGTCAGCAGAGTTTCCACGTCTCAGAGCTCGTTCTATGTTTTTGGGTTATTGTCAGGTCACTGTATGTGCTCTGACTCCTATGTCCATTGTGGTACTGAATTACCAGATCATGACAGTACTGGAAGCCAAAAGTACTAATGATTCTCAATAGAGGGAAAAAAGAAGTTCTGAGACCATTTTTTTTTTCTCTGCACTGTGTTTTGCCTTTTTTTTCCCCTAGACATTTGGGTGGTTCAAGACACAGGTGTGGACATGGACATTCAGGGTCTGTGCTCTTCAATGGATAATCTCGTTATAAATGTACAAAAGATTCAAGATTTGGTGGTTCAGAAGCCAATGTTAGAACCAAGAATTCCTATTCCTGATTTGTTTTATGGTGATAGAGCCAAGTTTGTGAATTTCAAAAATAATTGCAAACTGTTTCTGGCCTTGAAACCTCGCTCCTCTGGTGACCCAGTTCAACAAGTGAGAATTATTATTTCTTTTTTGCATGGCGACCCTCAAGACTGGGCATTATCCTTTGCGCCAGGAGATCCTGCATTGAGTAATGTTGATGCGTTTTTCCTGGCGCTCGGATTGCTGTACGATGAGCCTAATTCAGTGGATCAGGCAGAGAAAAATTTGCTGGCTTTGTGTCAGGGTCAGGATGAGATAGAGGTATATTGTCAGAAATTTAGAAAGTGGTCCGTACTCACTCAATGGAATGAAGGTGCGCTCGCAGCTATTTTCAGAAAAGGTCTCTCTGAAGCCCTTAAGGATGTCATGGTGGGATTTCCTATGCCTGCTGGTCTGAATGAGTCTTTGTCTTTGGCCATTCAGATTGGTCGACACTTGCGTGAGCGTAAATCTGTGCACCATTTGGCGGTATTACCTGAGCTTAAACCTGAGCCTATGCAGTGCGATAGGACTTTGACCAGAGTTGAACGGCAAGAACACAGACGTCTGAATGGGCTGTGTTTCTACTGTGGTGATTCCACTCATGCTATCTCTGATTGTCCTAAGCGCACTAAGCGGTTCGCTAGATCTGCCACCATTAGTACGGTACAGTCAAAATTTCTTCTGTCCGTTACCTTGATCTGCTCCTTGTCATCGTATTCTGTCATGGCATTTGTTGATTCAGGCGCTGCCCTGAATTTGATGGATTTGGAGTATGCTAGGCGTTGTGGGTTTTTCTTGGAGCCCTTGCAGTGTCCTATTCCATTGAGAGGAATTGATGCTACGCCTTTGGCCAAGAATAAGCCTCAGTACTGGACCCAGCTGACCATGTGCATGGCTCCTGCACATCAGGATGTTATTCGCTTTCTGGTGTTGCATAATCTGCATGATGTGGTCGTGTTGGGGTTGCCATGGCTACAAGTCCATAATCCAGTATTAGATTGGAAATCCATGTCTGTGTCCAGCTGGGGTTGTCAGGGGGTACACGGTGATGTCCCTTTTCTGACTATTTCGTCATCCACCCCTTCTGAGGTTCCAGAGTTCTTGTCTGATTACCAGGATGTATTTGATGAGCCCAAGTCCGATACCCTACCTCCGCATAGGGATTGTGATTGTGCTATCGATTTGATTACTGGTAGTAAATTCCCAAAAGGTCGACTGTTTAATTTATCTGTGCCTGAGCACGCCGCTATGCGGAGTTATGTGAAGGAGTCCTTGGAGAAGGGGCATATTCGCCCGTCATAGTCGCCATTAGGAGCTGGGTTCTTTTTTGTAGCCAAGAAGGATGGTTCACTGAGACCTTGTATAGATTACCGCCTTCTAAATAAGATCACGGTTAAATTTCAGTACCCCTTGCCGTTGTTATCTGATTTGTTTGCTCGGATTAAGGGGGCTAGTTGGTTCACCAAGATAGATCTTCGTGGTGCGTACAATCTTGTGCGTATTAAGCGAGGCGATGAATGGAAAACTGCATTTAATACGCCCGAGGGCCATTTTGAGTATCTAGTAATGCCATTCGGACTTGCCAATGCTCCATCGGTGTTTCAGTCCTTTATGCATGACATCTTCCGAGAGTACCTGGATAAATTCCTGATTGTGTACTTGGATGACATTTTGATCTTTTCGGATGATTGGGAGTCTCATGTGAAGCAGGTCACAACGGTGTTCCAGGTCCTGCGTGCTAATTCTTTGTTTGTGAAGGGATCAAAGTGTCTCTTTGGTGTTCAGAAGGTTTCATTTTTGGGGTTCATCTTTTTCCCTTCTACTATCGAGATGGACCCTGCTAAGGTCCAAGCCATCCATGATTGGACTCAGCCGACATCTCTGAAAAGTCTGCAAAAGTTTCTGGGCTTTGCTAATTTTTATCGTCGCTTCATCTGCAATTTTTCTAGTATTGCTAAACCATTGACCGATTTAACCAAGAAGGGTGCTGATGTGGTCAATTGGTCTTCTGCTGCTGTGGAAGCTTTTCAAGAGTTGAAGCGTCGTTTTTCTTCTGCCCCTGTGTTGTGTCAACCAGATGTTTCTCTTCCGTTCCAGGTCGAGGTTGATGCTTCTGAGATTGGAGCAGGGGCTGTTTTGTCGCAGAGAAGTTCTGATTGCTCGGTGATGAAACCATGCGCCTTCTTTTCCAGGAAGTTTTCGCCTGCTGAGCGAAATTATGATGTGGGTAATCGAGAGTTGCTGGCCATGAAGTGGGCATTCGAGGAGTGGCGTCATTGGCTTGAAGGAGCTAAGCATCGTGTGGTGGTCTTGACTGATCATAAGAACTTGACTTATCTCGAGTCTGCCAAGCGGTTGAATCCTAGACAGGCTCGTTGGTCGCTGTTTTTTGCCCGTTTTGACTTTGTGATTTCGTACCTTCCGGGCTCTAAAAATGTGTAGGCGGATGCTCTGTCTAGGAGTTTTGTGCCCGACTCTCCGGGTTTATCTGAGGCGGCGGGTATCCTCAAAGAGGGAGTAATTGTGTCTGCCATCTCCCCTGATTTGCGGCAGGTGCTGCAAAAATTTCAGGCTAATAAACCTGATCGTTGCCCAGCGGAGAAACTGTTTGTCCCTGATAGGTGGACGAATAAAGTTATCTCTGAGGTTCATTGTTCGGTGTTGGCTGGTCATCCTGGAATCTTTGGTACCAGAGAGTTAGTGGCTAGATCCTTTTGGTGGCCATCTCTGTCGCGGGATGTGCGTACTTTTGTGCAGTCCTGTGGGATTTGTGCTCGGGCTAAGCCCTGCTGTTCTCGTGCCAGTGGGTTGCTTTTGCCCTTGCCGGTCCCGAAGAGGCCTTGGACACATATCTCTATGGATTTTATTTCAGATCTTCCCGTCTCTCAAAAGATGTCAGTCATTTGGGTGGTCTGTGATCGCTTCTCTAAGATGGTCCATTTGGTACCCTTGTCTAAATTACCTTCCTCCTCTGATTTGGTGACATTGTTCTTCCAGTATGTGGATCGTTTGCATGGCATTCCAGAGAATATCGTTTCTGACAGAGGTTCCCAGTTTGTTTCGAGGTTTTGGCGAGCCTTTTGTGGTAGGATGGGTATTGACTTGTCTTTTTCCTCGGCTTTCCATCCTCAGACTAATGGTGAGACCGAACGAACCAATCAGACCTTGGAAACATATCTGAGATGCTTTGTTTCTGCTGATCAGGATGACTGGGTGTCCTTTTTGCCTTTGGCTGAGTTCGCCCTTAATAATCGGGCCAGCTCGGCTACCTTGGTTTCGCCTTTTTTCTGCAACTCTGGGTTCCATCCTCGTTTCTCTTCAGGGCAGGTTGAGTCTTCAGACTGTCCTGGTGTGGATACTGTGGTGGACAGGTTGCAGCAGATTTGGACTCATGTAGTGGACAATTTGACCTTGTCCCAGGAGAAGGCTCAACGTTTCGCTAATCGCAGACGCTGTGTGGGTCCCCGACTTCGTGTTGGGGATTTGGTTTGGTTGTCTTCTCGTCATATTCCTATGAAGGTTTCCTCTCCTAAGTTTAAACCTCGTTTCATTGGTCCGTATAGGATTTCTGAGGTTCTTAATCCTGTGTCTTTTCGTCTGACCCTTCCAGATTCTTTTTCCATACATAACATATTCCATAGGTCATTGTTGCGGAGATATGTGGCACCTATGGTTCCATCTGTTGATCCTCCTGCCCCGGTTTTGGTGGAGGGGGAGTTGGAGTATATTGTGGAGAAGATTTTGGATTCTCGTGTTTCAAGACGGAAACTCCAGTATCTGGTTAAGTGGAAGGGTTATGCTCAGGAAGATAATTCCTGGGTCTTTGCCTCTGATGTCCATGCTCCCGATCTTGTTCGTGCCTTTCATATGGCTCATCCTGGTCGTCCTGGGGGCTCTGGTGAGGGTTCAGTGACCCCTCCTTAAGGGGGGGGTACTGTTTTGAATTCTGTGGCAGAGCTCCCTCCTGTGGTCACAAGTGGTACTTCGGCTGATTCTCTCTGTGAGCTTCCGTTGGTGGAGGAAAGTGGTACTGCGGCTTCTGAGTTTCCTTCCTCAGGTGATGTGGTGAAGTCGTTAGGTGCTGCTCTGTTTAACTCCACCTAGTGCTTTGATCCTGGCTTCCAGTCAATGTTCTAGTATTGGACCTGTTTCCTCCTGGATCGTTCCTGTGGCCTGCTGCTCTGCATAGCTTAGTTCCGCTTTTGCTTTTTGTTTGCTGTTTTTTTCTGTCCAGCTTGCTTATTTGTTTTCTCGTGCTTGCTGGAAGCTCTGGGACGCAGAGGGTGTACCTCCGTGCCGTTAGTTCGGTACGGAGGGTCTTTTTGCCCCCTTTGCGTGGTTGTTTGTAGGGTTTTGTGTTGACCGCAAAGTTACCTTTCCTATCCTCGCTCTGTTCAGAAAGTCGGGCCTCACTTTGCTAAATCTATTTCATCTCTACGTTTGTCTTTTCATCTTAACTCACAGTCATTATATGTGGGGGCTGCATTTCCCTTTGGGGTATTTCTCTGAGGCAAGGTAGGCTTATTTTCTATCTTCAGGCTAGCTAGTTTCTCAGGCTGTGCCGAGTTGCATAGGGAGCGTTAGGCGCAATCCACGGCTGCCTCTAGTTGTGTTGGAGAGGATTAGGGATTGCGGTCAGCAGAGTTTCCACGTCTCAGAGCTCGTTCTATGTTTTTGGGTTATTGTCAGGTCACTGTATGTGCTCTGACTCCTATGTCCATTGTGGTACTGAATTACCAGATCATGACAGGTATCGTTAGAAATATTGGTGTTGTAGTAAATCTTGCTTTCCTCCATCCAGGGTAATATTAGTAATATATTCTATCTGGGTCTTGGGGACAGTGACAGTATGGGCCTGTGTGATTTTAAGTGCCAGGGCTGAATTTCAGTCCTTGTCCGTACCTGCTGACCAAGAGCACAACTATAGCAGTTGCTAAGGTGCAATTGCACCCAGTGCCTGGGTACAAGGGAGGCGCAAAAGTCCCTTTGGCCCATATGAGATGACCAATACTATTGCAGATTTCCATTGAGGCCCATGAGCTACAAGTTATGCCAATGCTGCAACCTGGTGTTTCACTAACATCTGCCATATTTCTCTTTTAGAAATTTCGGGCAATACGTTCACAATAGCCAATTAGCCATACAGTATAGATCATCAATCTTCATTAAAGACTTTAACATGTAAACTTCACATTGACTGCAGCGCTTGCCTTCATTATATGTACAGGTATTTCTTGTCTGTGTAAACATCTATTCACAGCCATTTATGTACACATACACAGCTACACAAAAGACTCCGAAGGCATTTGAGTCTCTGTAAACATTCACTAACATGTAGGCTTTTAGGGAGTGAGCGTGTGACAACTATATACATACAGTACAATATTTTACAGTAAATTTCTAGTCTGCAAGTTAATGTCATAGCTTGAGACCTCATGTAATGTGTTTCACTGCAAACCGAAGGATAAGAATTACATTTCCTGACACATTTACCTTACATTTTATATCATCCTGTATCATATGGCAAATCATCTGCTTCTATTTTCAGAATTTTTGCTTTTTATTCCAAAATATTAATTTCTGTTTTCCAATGAAATATGTGAAAAAGTTAAAGTGGTTGTCCAGGTTTGGCACGAAAGTCAGCAGCCACTGTATGTCACTGCAAACTTGTGAATCTGAAACTGTCAGGATTTACCAGTGCCAGATAGGTGGCGGTCATGTCACCGCAAGTATATGATATGCATACTCCCGGCCACATTCCGACTTAACGTGCATGTCCTTGCTCAATGCGAGTGAACTTAGTGAGGCTGCCAACATCTAGTTGGAATGTGTAGTATGCATATCACATGCATGCAGTAATATGACTGCCTGATCACCTTGCTGACAGTGGAGAATCCTGACAGTGTGCAATGTGCGTTTTGTGAGGATTCACATATCTGCAGTTACACAGAATGGCTGCAGACTTTTTTGCTACACTTGGAAAACACCTTTAAATTGTAAATAAAGAAGGACAGAGATACATTCATAAGCAATGACTGCTTTTTCCTATAAGGAGGTATAATTGTGGTACAGTGTGTGCGTTCAGGTTCTTAAAGCCAATAGACTATAAAATAGCAGCAATAAGAAGATAACTGTTCTTCAAACTTCTGATTCACTTGCAAAATGAATGTTATCAGTGTCTTAAATGGCACTGTGGTGCTGCAGCAATGCTTCTTACCAATGATCGCCTTTTTCAGGCTAAGTGAGCTGCTGTAAGGGCAGGAAAAAAATCAGGAATTCATGGGTTTCCTGTCTTTGTACCTGCTCATAATGCCTGCTATTGGACCATCTGCAGTGCTGTTCATAAAGGCTTCATGCAGGCGACCATTTTAATTGGTTTTGACGGATAGCACTTGTACCCATTTTATTCTATGGGGCTGTGAACATGTCCGATTTTTTTCCCCAGACCGAGACACTAAGATCGAACTCTGATCAGTCTTTGGACAGATTTTTTCTGTATGGAGAGAAAATGGTAGTCTGTACCTACCCTACCACTGATGAGTTAAAGCATTATTCCTAACTTGGCGAGTTATTAGCCATCCGCAGGATAGATGATGACTTGCTGATCACAGAGACAGAAATCGATCTTAGAACAGGTCTTTGAAAGATCCCACAGGAATGGACCAGTAGCCACAAGCGCTGTCCTTGGTCGCTTGTCCTTTATAATGGGGCATTGCAGAGCTCCGTTCTCAGACTTTGGCCGGGGTCAGACTTGCAAGTGTGATGCGAGAAACTCGCGCATCAATACCCGACACTGCCACCGGTACTCGGGACAGGAGCGTTCAGCTGCATAGAAATACACTCTGGTCCCAAGTGCTGGTGGCAGCGTTGGGTATTGATGCGTGAGTTTCTCGCATCACACTTGCAAGTCTGACCCCGGCCAAAGTCTGAGAACGGAGCTCTGCAATGCCTCATTATAAAGGACAAGTGACCAAGGACAGCGCTTGTGGCTACTGGTCCATTCCTGAGGACACACTTGCAAAACTGACCCCGGCCTTTATGGGATAGTAGATAACTTGTCAGTTTGGGAACGAAGGTTTAAATTAAGTTCATTCCATGACGTACAGAAGTCCAAAGGAGTATCAGGCTCTCCTTGCCTGATTCTATAAAGACGGATGAAGTAGAGAGTGAGAGAGATAGTAGAGTACTGTGGTTGTAGTGTCGTGTTGGTGAACACCTGTATTGCCGAGAATACTGTCCTATAAAAGCAGCAAATACTAGTATGTTTGTTTTACTACAGAACTGTTGACTTCTCTTGAACACATCTAACGTTGTCTATCCCCGGATGTAGTCATCAGCATCAGCTATCTTCCTGTGTACACACCAGTTATTAAACTATCATCCTTCTCTATTTTTCTAGGTGATCGATCAGGTGAAATTTGAGGCCGGGGATCACAGACATTCTGCAGGACACCCGACACACCCATTATTATTTTTATTCTCTGGTTGTGCGCTCCACGCCCTGGCACGCTTATTATTTGCATTTCTAATTGCTGGGAGGTAGAGATGTCGCAAAATAACATCTGCTCAGCGAAATGGAGAAATTTATAGCAAAACAGGTGTGTGTGTGTGTCTCCTATTCTTATTCCTCTACCAGTTCAAAGTCTTTGAAGATAACACCTGTTGGCTTTGAGACTGAGACTATTGCTGGTAATCTTGTGTGATTGCATTTGTCACGGCTGGTTGGCCGCACGGCACATCAGTTCCTGGAGGTTCTCATATTCTTTTCAGTACAGGAGTATGTTCATGGGCAGACTTTTGCTGCATTTTTTAACATGAGAAAAAAATGCAGTCAGTCACCAGAAAAACACATTGACAATTCTGCATTAAAACATTCATTTTTGAAGCGCTTTTCATGTGGCTTTTTTGTGTTTTTATTTTTGCTGCTAGGCATCTTTTTTAATTTAGGAAAAAAAAAACAGTAAAAATGCCTGAGAGATTTGACGTATGGAGTTTTTAAACATAATGCACCACACAGGAAAAAAAACGGGCAACTTGTGAATGAGATTTTAACAATCTCATTCATTTTCCTATTACTGTAAAACTGATACTACTTCTACACCTTGATGGATGGAAAAAACACTGCAAAAAGGCAATGTGCAAACAAGTCCCAACTTTACTACCTGGCAGGTTAAATCTAATCCTGTGTAATCAGGGAAACCCTTCATTTATTTATCTCAATTATATAACGCCATTACTTCCACAGCGCTTTACAGACAGTATTGGCACTGTCCCCATTGGGGTTCACAATCTAGATCCCCTACCTGTATGTCTGTGGAGTGTAGGAGGAAGCCAGAGAAGCTTGAGGAAAGTCACGCAATCACAGGAAGAACATTACAAACTCCTTGCTTTTGTCATCTTTGGTGGGTTTTGAACCCAGGACCCTAGTTCTGCAAGGCTGCAGTACTAACCACTGAGACACCATGCTGCCTTATTCATTGATACCATTTATAAGAATGTAGGACAATTCCAACTCCGATGCTTTGTTTCTTACCCTGTGAAGCTTAGCCCTAATGTCTGCTGTAAAAGCAAATTGTTGGTGTAATGGTTATTTACTGTAGCATTAAAAGACTTTGGACATGTGTGAATTACGCTGTTACCATTTAGTTGTGTGTTCTTGGCTTTTTATGGCACAAAGCCCTATAAACCATCACATTATCGGTTTCAAGTCTGCAACTATTCCAAGTAATGTAGGTTCTGGCTAAATGCAAAATACCTGGGTGTAACATCCAGGTCAGTGCCTGTCCCCTATATTTCCTTTACAGTCACTGAGGGGTGCTTCTCCTTTGTTGCAGGTGATGTGGTAGTCCTGATTGATTGCTGGGTCTGTTGGTGCTGCTCAGTCAGGGAACAAAACTATGGGGTTAATTCCTGGCTCCTTTCTGTGAGTCTGTGCCAGGCTGTCATCTATTTAAACCCCTGAACCTCTGACGCTCACTGCCAGTTAAAGTTGATGGAGTAGGTAGCACCAGGTTTGTCTGAGGTTGCCTTTTTGAGCCTATGGTCTCTGACAAGCTTTACACTGGGGATTAGGGCTCCTTCTCACTTGCGAGAAATACGTCCGAGTCTCGCAGGTTAGGCTAGGTTCACATTGCGTTAATGGGTTAACGCTAATGGACTGCGTTGCATGGCGAAAATGTTGCAATTAACGCCATGCAACGGGTCTGTTAGCACACCCATTGACAGCAATGTGATTTGTGCCTGTAGCGCATCGCTAGTGCATGCCATTTTTGGCTGTTCTTTTGTGACGGACCTCGGACGCTGCTTGCAGCGTCCGAGGTCCGTCCCTCGCTAGCGCAGATCGGGGATCTGCGCTAGCGGCTGACGCCGAACGTGGACCCAAAATAAACATTGCATTAGCGCAATCCGCTAGCGCTATGCGCTTAACGGATTGCCCTAACGCAATGTGAACCTAGCCTCAAAACCCAGCTTTGTCATCGGCACTCCAGAGCGGAGCGTGCGGCCGCACAGCAATACATGGAGTTGCACGCTCCACTCTGGAGTGCCGGAGCCAGAGCAGGGTTTTAACCTGTGAGACTCGGACGTATTTCTCGCCAGTGAGAAGGAGCCCTTATTCATAATATGTCACTCAAAAGAATACTGTGACTGATTCCAATAATTATTATTGGGATCAGTTACATTATTTTTTTGGATGAAATATGTGACTATGATTGTAATCAATCCTGCTTTATCTATTCTTATTCTTACCTGTCTCTCTCTCAATGAAGCTTGTTAAGTTCAGCATTTCTCTGTTAGAGCAAAGGCAGAATTTTTACATCCTTAAATCAAAATATGACAGGAATGTGCTCATGCTTGCCTCACTTACTTGATCCCAATTAGCATTTACATATTGTGCATTGCCAATATATGGGAATTGTAAGCCATGTTCACACCTGTGTTCGAGCTACAGTGTGTTCTGCACCTGAAAGGTAAAATGCTATTGCTTTTCATGCCTTTTTTTTTTTTTTTTTTAAACCATAACCTGATTTATCCTAACATACCTATCAGGTACCTGATACCTATATACAGTAGGTATACCTAACATAACATATCCTAACAGTTTTAAAAAAGATTCTGTTATCATTGGGAGTTTTCTTGTGCAGTAAAATGTGATTTATCTTCTGACGGTTCATAATTTGAACATTACACAGACTGATTTGCATCAGCCATTTAGGAAAATCAGAGAAAACAGCATTTGCATGAATAACTTAGAACACAGTGTACATGATCCATAATAGAAATTAAGATTCTCATGGACGTATGGTCCATGAGAATCTTAATTTCTATTATGGATCATGTACACCGTGATCTAAGTTATTATGCAAATGCTGTTTTCTCTGATTTTCCTAAATGGCCGATGCAAATCAGTCTGTGTAATGTTCAAATTATGAACCGTTAGAAGATAAATCACATTTTATTGTACAAGAAAACTCCCAATGATAACAGAATTTTTTTAAAAACTAAAATAAACTCAAAATGCACTGTTACCAAATATTATGAGAAAAAAGCACAAAGTGGAAAATAAAACATAACTTTTAATACTCAAAAGTAGCTAAAAACAGTCACCCAAGTAAACATATAATACGGGACCCTGTCACCACCATATAAAATGGACATAGAGAGATGACAGGTCCTACACAGGATTAAAAGTTTCCAGCAATATATGCGGAATCAATCCGGGATAGAGTATCCAAAAGAAGCTGTTCAACAATCTATAAGACAGCAGCTAACTCTATACCACCGGACGCATATAGACACAATAGACAGTAGTCAGCATGTACTGTAAAATATGCTTACTGTACTAATAAATAAACAGGAATGGTCTCACCAATTCCGTGGGCAGGCAAGGGAGCACCGGATATTCTTTTAGTCAAGCGGACATCCGGACCGTGAAGAGATGACAGTCCCTATGTCAATCCCTAGGGGGCTACGATAAACTATCCCCCGAGCTCCCGCCCTTACAAGGGCAGTCCACATCTACCCCTGTAAACATATATGCCCTGCACTCTCCCTGTGTTGTCCCGACGCGTTTCTTCCAAGCTCAAGTCATCAGGGGACTCGCTTGTGTAAGGGGATTAAGTGCAAATAACAGAGGGACAAAAGGTCCTGCCCCCCTCTATGCTATCCTGCAAAGAATGAGGGGTTAGGGCAATTCTTAAATAGGAAGTGTGAAATGTCACGCCCCCAACAAAGGGCCAACTGAATGCTAAGCAGCTGAAAGTAGTTAGGGTAGAAGCTAATGGCTGCGCACTGTATGATTCATACCAGAAGTAATGTGGCACTAGATAAACAACCAGATATACATAATAAGACACTCACAGGTCCGGTGATGTCACACGCCCAGCCGCATGTCGAGCACACGAATCCAATACAAGAGAGGTATTTCCGGTGCTACGTCCCGAAACCGGAAGTCCACATTACCATGACGATCAGTAATGCGTACTTAAGATAATATTCATGCGCGCTGTAAACTGCATAGGAAGTGGACCCAAGCGCTCCATAGGCACCCCAGTATACATAAAGATGAAATACTCACACACGATGTCACATACTGGAACCCTGTGTGGCGTGTGTCTAAAAGGTACTTCCGGTCCCGAGTCCCAGAACCGGAAGTATACGCTGCCTAGCGACCACACTGTACACGCTCCAGGATACGCTCACCAAAACAATAAGGTCCTTAACACCAAAGGAAAAAGCAGTCCAAAGGAGCAATGTATAGCGCTGTAAGTGAGAAAAGCATAACGCTAAATGAGGATAGACATTCCAAGACCGGAACTGCTACGTTACTATGAGGGCATTGAATGTTTATAGCTACAAAGCCGGAAATGATGGTTACCTAGTGACCAGACCGCACGCAGAATAATAGAAACTAGCCGCTGTGCCAAAGGGATGGCGCTAAGCATCACAAATGAATGGCAAACAATGTGACACTATAAAATAGCTATTAGAGGACTAATGCATATATCCCCCGACTCTTCAAGGTGGTGCAGTATAATTACCACCTATATAACCGAGTGCCCAAAGAAAGGTTTATAACAGCACAGTATGAAGTGGAATAAAAGTGATCTGTCAATAGATTAAGATGACAGAAAAATACTGAGTACAGTATATGAATTCCACTAAGGACATATATGCTAACTTAGAAACCTTAACAAGAAATAGTATGTGCAGCTAAATGATCAGCAGCCAATATATAAAGAAAAACCAACTACCCATGATGTACCGGCCACGCAAAAAGAAGCACCCAAACAAAAACAGAAATGGTAAATAGCATATTATATTGTAAATATAGCGAATCCCATAACTATTTGGATGACATGATAAAGGATTTTGACACAACGTACTAGAAAACTGTACAAACACAGAAAGAAGGCTAAAGGAAAAGGAGGTCAGGAGGCCCCTCAAACAAAGCAACTATAATTGATCTGATCATTAAGGCCATGTGGGCTCACAGTATTCAAATAAAAGGTCCACTTAGCCTCTTGTTGTAACAATACACGATCCCAGTCACCTCCCCGTATTGGCCTATTGACCTTTTCGATGGCCATAAATTTAAGGTGGCTAGGTTGGCCACCATGCAGATGATTAATATGCCGGGCTATAGAGGTGTCTCTCTTATGTTCCACATCGCCAATGTGTTCACCAACACGTCGCTTGAATTCTCTGGTAGTCTTTCCGATGTACTCGGCGCCACAAGAGCAGGAAGCCCTATACACAACTCCTCTAGTACTGCAATTAGTAAATTGTTTGATGGTGTAACTCTTACCCGTAACATTACTTGTGAAGCTTTTACCTACTTCAATATAACGACAGATGGTACAGTATCCACACTTAAAACACCCCGTAACATCACTTCTAAGCCAGGTCTCGGCCACAGGGCTAGTGAAGTGACTGAGGATTCTGTTCGCTTCATTACTACCTTTGACAATGGGGCAAATTATGTGAGGCGTATTATTCAAAAACATTGGCCGATTCTGCGTATGGATCAGGACATTTCTCAGTATCTCAGTGACTCCCCTGCAATTACTTATAGAAAGTCCCGCTCTTTAAATGATAGATTGGTCCGCAGTCACTTCATTAGTCCTCTAATAGCTATTTTATAGTGTCACATTGTTTGCCATTCATTTGTGATGCTTAGCGCCATCCCTTTGGCACAGCGGCTAGTTTCTATTATTCTGCGTGCGGTCTGGTCACTAGGTAACCATCATTTCCGGCTTTGTAGCTATAAACATTCAATGCCCTCATAGTAACGTAGCAGTTCCGGTCTTGGAATGTCTATCCTCATTTAGCGTTATGCTTTTCTCACTTACAGCGCTATACATTGCTCCTTTGGACTGCTTTTTCCTTTGGTGTTAAGGACCTTATTGTTTTGGTGAGCGTATCCTGGAGCGTGTACAGTGTGGTCGCTAGGCAGCGTATACTTCCGGTTCTGGGACTCGGGACCGGAAGTACCTTTTAGACACACGCCACACAGGGTTCCAGTATGTGACATCGTGTGTGAGTATTTCATCTTTATGTATACTGGGGTGCCTATGGAGCGCTTGGGTCCACTTCCTATGCAGTTTACAGCGTGCATGAATATTATCTTAAGTACGCATTACTGATCGTCATGGTAATGTGGACTTCCGGTTTCGGGACGTAGCACCGGAAATACCTCTCTTGTATTGGATTCGTGTGCTCGACATGCGGCTGGGCGTGTGACATCACCGGACCTGTGAGTGTCTTATTATGTATATCTGGTTGTTCATCTAGTGCCACATTACTTCTGGTATGAATCATACAGTGCGCCGCCATTAGCTTCTACCCTAACTACTTTCAGCTGCTTAGCATTCAGTTGGCCCTTTGTTGGGGGCGTGACATTTCACACTTCCTATTTAAGAATTGCCCTAACCCCTCATTCTTTGCAGGATAGCATAGAGGGGGGCAGGACCTTTTGTCCCTCTGTTATTTGCACTTAATCCCCTTACACAAGCGAGTCCCCTGATGACTTGAGCTTGGAAGAAACGCGTCGGGACAACACAGGGAGAGTGCAGGGCATATATGTTTACAGGGGTAGATGTGGACTGCCCTTGTAAGGGCGGGAGCTCGGGGGATAGTTTATCGTAGCCCCCTAGGGATTGACATAGGGACTGTCATCTCTTCACGGTCCGGATGTCCGCTTGACTAAAAGAATATCCGGTGCTCCCTTGCCTGCCCACGGAATTGGTGAGACCATTCCTGTTTATTTATTAGTACAGTAAGCATATTTTACAGTACATGCTGACTACTGTCTATTGTGTCTATATGCGTCCGGTGGTATAGAGTTAGCTGCTGTCTTATAGATTGTTGAACAGCTTCTTTTGGATACTCTATCCCGGATTGATTCCGCATATATTGCTGGAAACTTTTAATCCTGTGTAGGACCTGTCATCTCTCTATGTCCATTTTATATGGTGGTGACAGGGTCCCGTATTATATGTTTACTTGGGTGACTGTTTTTAGCTACTTTTGAGTATTAAAAGTTATGTTTTATTTTCCACTTTGTGCTTTTTTCTCCTATTGTTAGTGGTATTATCTGCTAGATTTACACTCTTTATGCAGATTTTCTTGCTTTGTTATACCAAATATTATGCACAGAGTTACCAAACATTTTGTAGGTTGTAAAGAGCTGAAAATGGTCGTTTGTAGAATTTACAGCTATAAGAGGTCACATTTATTGAAGTCAAAAGCTTTTTAAATCAAAAACACCTTAAGTTACATGCTAACATAGGAACCCTTCTTTGATATCACGTTAACAATTTTTCCATTCATTGAACTTGTGAGTTTTTGGAGAGTTTCTCCTGGAATTTCTTTGAAGGATGTCACAATAGCCTCTCAGAGCTGCTGCATTGATGGGAATTGCCTCCTCCCATCCTAGATCTTATGCTTGATGATACTCCAAAGGTTCTCAATAGGGTTGAGGTCAGAGGTGGATTGTGGCCACACCATGCGTTTCTCTCCTTTTATGCCCATATGACTCAAAGGTATTCTTTACAGCATGAGATGGTGCATTGTCATGCATGAAGATGATTTTACTATGGATGGCACAGTTCTTCTTTTTGTACCATGGAAGAAAGTGCCCAGTCAAAAACTCTTGCCAAGGCCACTTTCATTCAGACTCTAAAAGGCTCTATCAGCTTTCTGCCCATTATTCCGGCCCCAAACATATCCTTACTGACGTCACAGCTTGTTGGGACCTCATGCCCATCCACCAACGATCCACTACTCCATCCATCTGCACCATCCAGGGTTGCACAGCACTCATCAGTAAACAAGATTGCAGAGGCACCAGCGGATTCAGATACCCGTTTCCTGATTTTTAATGGTTTGCTATGGCAGCTGCTGTCTTAATAACATGAATTTGTCTGGCAGAAACCTTCCTCATTATGCCTTTATCTGCACAAACCCATTTGTGCTCAGCCTCAGCCACACATCTCTTCATAGTACAATGATCACGCTTAAGATTTTGTGAACTCTTTAATGTTTTTATAGCTTGTCCAAAGCATTGCACTATTTGACACTTTTCAGCAGCAGAGAGATCCTTTTTCTTTCCCATATTGCTTGAAACCTGTGGCCTGCTTAATAATGTAGAACACCCTTCTTAGATAGTTTTCCGTTAATTGGGTTTTATCGTGGTAAAATACCTTTACAGGGAACCTGGGCGGAGTTTTCGGGTGTTTGATTCACCCTTTCCTTACCCGCTGGCTGCATGCTGGCCGCAATATTGGATTGAAGTTCATTCTCTGTCCTCCGTAGTACACGGACACCCGAAAACTCCGCCCATATGACCGGAAACCGGTCCCGCCAAATTCAGGTGACAGGTTCCCTTTAAGTAGAGCTTTATACTGCTGTTAAAGGTACATTCACATGACTGCTTTTCCTATCCATATTTTTCATGGATAGAACCTGTACCTAGTATAGTCTGAGGCTATTCACATGTCTCACCGCAAAATCGTAGAGACATCCTATCCCAATATGTAGTAGGTGTAATAATAATAATATTAGCAAATACCTTCAATTAGACATGTAGTACAGTTTTTCTGATTAGCTATGTCTATTTTCACATGTGCAAGCACTGCAGGACCTTAGGTATCATGGATATAATCACTGATATAGTTGCTAGCCAGTTGCTAGTGGTGGTAACCATGGAGTTGCAATGCCTGCACATGAGTAAAAAGACAGCAAATCAGAAAAACTATACTACATTTCTAATTGGAGGTATTTGCTAATTGCTAATATTATTATTATTACACCTACTACATATTGGGACAGGATCTTGAAGATGGGAATACCCCTTTAATTTGAAGAAGTAGAAATGTGTTTGAATATGTTAAGAAATTTACTCAGGAGCCCTGCTGACTTTTTAAAAAATTGTCAGAGTTTCCATAATTAGATATTGGGCTGATGTGTCATACGTGTAAATAGATCCAAAAAATATATAAATCTACATAGAAAATATAGCATAGGCTGCTGAGCACAACATTAGTTTAGCAAAAATTAAACATTTTTCCTTAAAATGCTGCCATTCTGTTAAATATTTGAGCAATTATTTTGTATGCGTGTGGTAGAAGTCTTGCTCAGGTACTGAATACATAAATGTCTGGAGTACGGTTCATGCTGGCACAGCATATTAACATGGGTGGAGGCCTCGCTGATGCTCTGTCTCAGCTGTTGTGCACAGCTTGCTGGAGAAAAAACAATTAGTAAATGAGCTCTCAATCATTTTACATTCCCTAGAAAGGACTTAAGAAGGATTACACTAATAAGGACTCGAGATTCCACCCTGAAAGGTTCCCAGCAAAGACTACAGGACGTCCATAGGAAATTCAATTGTAAAATATGTGCTTGACTTAAAAATAAATGGGCTACTTCATCTTTGGTGGGCCTACTATTATGTACTGGTCAATTTTGTATTCCCTGAAAAAGAATTTGTCACAAGTTGTTTGCTATGTAATCTGAGAGCATAATGATATAAGGTCAGAGACCATTATTCCAATTATGTATCCCTTACTCTTCTGTATGCTTTCATCTTGATAAAATTAATGTTTTCTCTGCTGCAGATCTAGCAGTGCTCAGAATGTTGAGCTTTGTGTAACCCGGCCCACACCAATAATTGGCATCTTTCTATGTACACAGTAAATTGACATAAAGCTGCTAATCAACAGTGGGGGCAGGATTACATAGAGCAGAGGGACTACATGGCACAAGACAACTAGTTCGCTAATGATACTCTTCTGTTGATAAAACATGATTTTATTGAAACTGCAACAAGCAGTCTGGTAAGTAATTAATATATCACTGGAATCAGGGTCTCTGCTCTTGCATCCTGATGCTCTCAGATTAAATAGCAACCTGCTGCCATATTTCATTTAAAGGGGTTTTCCAATCTAAAAGAAACATTGTAGAGTCATGCTATGAGACTGCAGACTGCCAAATCTTAACAGTTATAGCAATTTAGGAGCATTGCTATACCTTATGGCCTGTAAGCCCTACAGACGCAAGTTAGTTCTATCATTGCCTGTGCATGTGTAAGGCAGCCAGGGTGGTAGTCGTGGCAATGGGCTGTACCGTTCCCTCACCCTGATGCCCCACAGAAAAAATACAGTGTCCCTTCCTCTGCATGTGCAGCGTACGCAGCAGATCACTTACATTCACTGTCAGAGTCCTCTCAAGTTCTGTCACCTTGACTCTGTGTTCCCAAGCTCCACAAAACATCTGAGACACAGTTGTTTCCAACAGTTGAACTTTACTGTGCAATAGGGCATCCATTATATTTACAGCACAGGTTTCACAAAGGGACATCTTCTGAGCTTTCCCTGCATTCCGGGCAGCCTCTATCCTGTCAACTCTGTCTCCATTCTTCCGGCAATCCCTGCCTTACCTTGAGACACTCCCTGTCTCATCCGTGCCCTTAGTGTCACCAGTTCTCTGCCATCCCCTCGTCTGGTTTCAATAGGGAAAGATGCCAGGAATGCCATCTCAGCTACTCCTGCCCCGGTCCTAAACCCCAGATCCTTCTTGGGACGGTCCTTCCTAAGCTGGTGACTGCCTGCATGATCCTCAGCCTGGGGCCACTTCCTGCCATAGCAGCTCTATCCCCACGGCCGGCAGACTGTCTCTTCACTGGCCTGTACAACCTGCCCTGGGCAAGGCTGCCCAGGCTCTGCTCCCTAATGAGGAAGTCCTGCAACTATATCCCTGTGGCTATGCCCTGCTCTAGCTCCTCTCTACAGACAACCCCCCTATGCTAGCTGTACCTAACTGACACTCTTAGTCTCTTCTATCCTATTCCTCATCTCTATGATGCCCCCCTCTATTTTAATCCCTCTATGGTCCTATACTATATCCTAGTTTATCCCTAAGCCTAAACACAATACATGACAAATACATCACATTACAATACACAGACATTACATTTCACATTAATAAACAATGAGGTGCCGCATGTAGTCATGTGAACAGCGTCCAGGGGAGAGGAGGCACGTGAGGGTCCCTGCCACCTCCTGACACTCCTCCCTCCTAAAATATGGTCTTCGCCGGCCACGGCCGCACATGTAAATTTAAAACTGTTAGGAGAATTTTTTTAAAAACATATATACAGTTATTACAGTCTTTATCCGATGCTTCTTGTGGGTCAACCGTGTGTTAGGACTGGCGGAATGCACCGAGTAAATAGTGAGATGATATTTGGTGCGTTTGCAGCCCGGGGTCCGCCATGCAGGAGAGAACCCGCTGCTGGCAAATGGCGGCACTATATGGAGGTGGAAGCGAACTCTGTTACGTCACAGGGCCACGGTACCGCACAAAGAGCGCAACCAAGAAGTCACAGAACTCAATCCCAAGACTCGGGATTGAGTTTGGCTAGACCACTTGCGCTCGACACCGCTACTGGGTGTCAGAGTATAACTAAAAGTAATTTTAAGCACAAGAGTGCGAGCAGTGCCGCACTGCCGGACGCCACTAACAACCCAGACTTGGGTTAGGGAAGCGTTCTAATAGCACACGGCGCCGCACTGGCGGTCACAGCAATAGACGCTGCATCGTATGTTTAATGCTGATAGCTCAGCCGGGCGCTAGATAGCAGACATCCTCCTTATGCGAACAGTCATACACAAGGGAGGGGATGTTTAAAGAACGACTTGCACTCATCAACACACACGTTTTCAAATGTACACTAGCGCATGGCCGTGCGGTCATGCAAACCTTTTATAGCTGCAGCAAGTACAGGACCTTCCCAGAAGGACCAATGGGAGGCTGCCACAGATGTTGAGCACCTTCAGGACCTTCCTAGAGGACCAATGGGATTTGCTGCAGTATCTAAGCATGTGACCCTTGATCTCCAACGAGAGATCTTGCCCTGGGCATGCTCAGAAGGGGAAAATCAGGACTTAGTCCCAAAAACGTCTGCTCGCCGCTGCCCAGTACTGGCTACAATGGCAGCAGCTGGAAAGGCAGCACTAACCCTTTGCACAGAGTCAGACTGAGCGAGACGCTGGGACCGACGTCTCCACTGAGCAGACTCCACTGCGGCAGGAGAAGAATGGGAGACCACAGCGGAAATGGCCCAAGATTCCCCCTGTGCAGAGGCGGGAACTCGACCCCTAACACCATGAGCCCAGTTCCACTCAGTTGGATCCCTAGAACAACAGAATTCAAGTTCCTTCAGTGTGAGTCCAACTGACCCCGGGCCCCTTGCTCCTGGACTCATCTTAACAACTGTACAAATTGCCCTGAACTCACTCGCTCCTCACTGCTACTGCTTATTGTGGTCGTATGGACAAATTCTGCAGTCTCATCTCGGGAGCTCTTCAGGTTTTTCTTTGTTCTCTGTGCTGCCTATCTGATTAATGTCCTCAGCCCAGGCTGAGAGTTTTGGTGGGCGTCCCTCTCTTGATGGTTTTGTTATGGTACCATGTTCTTTCCATTTGATGATAATGCAGCGCCCCAGAGACCTGGTTGTTGCAGTAGGGCACTCTGCCGCTAAGGAGAGTGGCGGTACGTCTGATGGCACTAAAGAGTTCTCCTGAGCAGGTATCACCAGAACACATCACACTTCACACTCCGGCCACTAGGGGGAGAAAAAGGCTTTATTTATTGGGCCACTCCTCACATTGGTAAAACTAGGGGCTGGGGAGGAAGTTAGTCAGAAGCTGACTGGGTTGGAACCAGGCAACATCCCGTGGCAGGGGGTGTTGCAGGGAGAAGTCCCTGTCAGGCATGGGAACCTGGCAGGTGCCTAGCGAACAGAACAGAACGAAATGGAACCGTGCCTGCACACCCTGCAGCGGTATCCAGGAGAGGGACACGAAGGGAAGGATATTGTGGAACAGTGTAAACGAGATCAAGCACAAAGGAGAACCAGTAAGAGTCGTGCCGAGAGAGAGAGGCAACATCTTACTGAGGCGCGTAGTTGGTGGCCGGAACACCGCAGGAGTAACTGACTTCAAGCCTTACTTCAAACTCCGCCGGACAGTCAATTATAGGTTGGCTGTCTACCTTAAAGTTCCTAAGAAGACATAGGGGGCAACATTGGGAGAGGGGCGTCTCTAGGGTCCCGGAAGACCTCCAAGCCTTCCCGTCATACGGGTGCGTCGTAGCCAAAACATACTGGGGGACGAGAAACTAGTAACATCTGGAACTGAAGAGACAGAGAGAGCTGTAGAGAATGAACGAACGAGAACAGCAGTTGTGAGGACTATTCCGAATGCTCAGCAGGGTAGGACTACAACACACAGGCGCTAGTGGTAGGCAACGATTTCCATCTGCGAAGGAAGCTCTGGATGTGCCCATCGGACCGGCCGGTCTCTGATAGCCCTGTTAAACGTGCTCTGGATTGAGGATTCTGAAGTCTTCAGTAAAGAGGTAAAGAGACTGCAACCCTGTGTCCTCGTTATTGACTGCACCTCACACCATCACCATCCACCTTACTGGGAAACCCTGGGGACATACTACACCTGTGGGAAGGTATACCATCCAGCTGCCATTCCATCACCCCAGCGGACCCCACAGCAGCGTCGGTCACCCTGACCGAACACCACAGGTGGCGTCACGAACCCCTGACAGACTGTTGTGAATTCTGTGGCAGAGCTCCCTCCTGTGGTCACAAGTGGTACTTCGGCTGATTCTCTCTGGGAGCTTCCGTTTGTGGAGGAAAGTGGTACTGCGGCTTCTAAGTTTCCTCCCTCAGGTGATCTGGTGAGGTCGTTAGGTGCTTCTCTACTTAACTCCACCTAATGCTTTGATCCATGCTTCCTGTCAATGTTCCAGTGTTGGACTTGTTTTTCCCTGGATCATTCCTGTGGCCTGCTGCTCAGCATAGCCAAGTTCTTCTTTGCTATTTGTTTGCTTTTTTTTCTGTCCAGCTTGTCTAATTGTTTTGCTGGAAGCTCTGGGACGCAAAGAGCGTACCTCCGTGCCGTTAGTTCGGTACGGAGGGTCTTTTTGCCCCCTTTGCGTGGTTTTCTTTAGGGTTTTGTGTAGACCGCAAAGTTATCTTTCCTATCCTCGCTCTGTTAAGAAAGTCGGGCCTCACTTTGCTGAATCTATTTCATCCCTACGTTTGTCTTTTCATCTCAACTCACAGTCATTATATGTGGGGGCTGCCTTTTCCTTTGGGGTATTTCTCTGAGGCAAGGTAGGCTTATTTTCTATCTTCAGGCTAGTTAGTTTCTCAGGCTGTGCCGAGTTGCATAGGCAGAGTTAGGCGCAATCCACGGCTGCCTCTAGTGTTGTTTGGAGAGGATTAGGGATTGCGGTCTGCAGAGTTCCCACGTCTCAGAGCTCGTTCTATTATTTTGGGTTATTGTCAAATCACTGTATGTGCTCTGACCGCTATGTCCATTGTGATACTGAATTGCCTATCACAACAGTACAGGAAGCAAGAAGTGCTAATGATTCTCAATAGAGGGAAAAAAGAAGTTCTGAGACCATTTTTTTTTCTTTGCACTGTGTTTTGCCTTTTTTTTCCCCTAGACATTTGGGTGGTTCAGGACACAGGTGTAGCAATGGACATTAAAGGTCTGTCTTCATGTGTGGATCAGCTCACGGCAAGATTTTGTGGTTCAGAATTCTTTGTTAGAACCGAGAATTCCTATTCCAGATTTGTTTTTTGGAGATAGAACTAAATTTCTGAGTTTCAAAAATAATTGTAAACTATTTCTGGCTTTGAAACCTCGCTCCTCTGGTGACCCAGTTCAACAGGTTAGGATCGTCATTTCTTTTTTGCGTGGCGACCCTCAGGACTGGGCATTTTCTCTTGCGTCAGGAGATCCTGCATTAAGTAATATTGATGCGTTTTTCCTGGCGCTTGGATTGCTGTACGATGAGCCTAATTCAGTGGATCAGGTAGAAAAAAATTTGCTGGCTCTTTGTTAGGCTCAGGATGAGATAGAGGTATATTGCCAGAAATTTAGAAAGTGGTCCGTGCTCACTCAATGGAATGAATCTGCGCTGGCAGCTATTTTCAGAAAGGGTCTCTCTGAAGCCCTTAAGGATGTCATGGTGGGATTTCCTATGCCTGCTGGTTTGAATGAGTCTATGTCTTTGGCCATTCAGATCGGTCGACGCTTGGGTGAGCGTAAATCTGTGCACCATTTGGCGGTATTACCTGAGATTAAACCTGAGCCTATGCAGTGCGATAGGACTATGACCAGAGTTGAGCGGCAAGAACACAGACGTCTGAATGGGCTGTTTCTACTGTGGTGATTCCACTCATGCTATCTCTGATTGTCCTAAGCGCACTAAGCGGTTCGCTAGGTCTTCCACCATTGGTACTGTACAGTCAAAATTTCTTCTGTCCGTTACCTTGATCTGCTCTTTGTCATCGTATTCTGTCATGGCGTTTGTGGATTCAGGCGCTGCCCTGAATTTGATGGACTTGGAATATGCTAAGCGTTGTGGGTTTTTCTTGGAGCCCTTGCAGTGTCCTATTCCATTGAGAGGAATTAATGCTACGCCTTTGGCCAAGAATAAGCCTCAATACTGGACCCAGCTGACCATGTGCATGGCTCCTGCACATCAGGAGGTTATTCGCTTTCTGGTGTTGCATAATCTGCATGATGTGGTCGTGTTGGGGTTGCCATGGCTACAAGCCCATAATCCAGTATTGGATTGGAAATCCATGTCGGTGTCCAGCTGGGGTTGTCAGGGGGTACATGGTGATGTTCCATTTCTGTCAATTTCGTCATCCACCCCTTCTGAGGTTCCAGAGTTCTTGTCTGATTACCGGGATGTATTTGATGAGCCCAAGTCCGATGCCCTACCTCCGCATAGGGATTGTGATTGTGCTATCAATTTGATTCCTGGTAGTAAATTCCCAAAAGGTCGACTGTTTAATTTATCCGTGCCTGAGCACACCGCTATGCGCAGTTATGTGAAGGAATCCCTGGAGAAGGGGCATATTCGCCCGTCATCGTCGCCATTAGGAGCAGGGTTCTTTTTTGTAGCCAAGAAGGATGGTTCGCTGAGACCTTGTATAGATTACCACCTTCTTAATAAGATCACTGTTAAATTTCAGTACCCCTTGCCATTGTTATCTGATTTGTTTGCTCGGATTAAGGGGGCTAGTTGGTTCACCAAGATAGATCTTCGTGGTGCGTATAATCTGGTGCGAATCAGGCGAGGCGATGAATGGAAAACTGCATTTAATACGCCCGAGGGTCATTTTGAGTATCTAGTGATGCCATTCGGACTTGCCAATGCTCCATCAGTGTTTCAGTCCTTTATGCATGACATCTTCCGAGAGTACCTGGATAAATTCCTGATTGTGTACTTGGATGACATTTTGATCTTCTCGGATGATTGGGAGTCTCATGTGAAGCAGGTCAGAACGGTTTTTCAGGTCCTGCGTGCTAATTCTTTGTTTGTGAAGGGATCAAAGTGTCTCTTTGGTGTGCAGAAGGTTTCATTTTTGGGGTTCATCTTTTCCCCTTCTACTATCGAGATGGATCCTGTTAAGGTCCAAGCCATCCATGATTGGACTCAGCCGACATCTCTGAAAAGTCTGCAAAAGTTCCTGGGCTTTGCTAATTTTTATCGTCACTTCATCTGCAAATTTTCTAGTATTGCCAAACCATTGACCGATTTGACCAAGAAGGGTGCTGATTTGGTCAATTGGTCTTCTGCTGCTGTGGAAGCTTTTCAAGAGTTGACGCGTCGTTTTTCTTCTGCCCCTGTGTTGTGTCAACCAGATGTTTCTCTTCCGTTCCAGGTCGAGGTTGATGCTTCTGAGATTGGAGCAGGGGCTGTTTTGTCGCAGAGAGGTTCTGATTGCTCAGTGATGAAACCATGCGCTTTTTTTTCCAGGAAGTTTTCGCCTGCTGAGCGAAATTATGATGTGGGCAACCGAGAGTTGCTGGCCATGAAGTGGGCATTCGAGGAGTGGCGTCATTGGCTTGAAGGAGCTAAGCATCGCGTGGTGGTATTGACTGATCATAAGAACTTGACTTATCTCGAGTCTGCTAAGCGTTTGAATCCTAGACAGGCTCGTTGGTCGCTGTTTTATGCCCGTTTTGACTTTGTGATTTCGTACCTTCCGGGCTCTAAAAATGTGAAGGCAGATGCTCTGTCTAGGAGTTTTGTGCCCGACTCTCCGGGTTTATCTGAGCCGGCGGGTATCCTCAAGAAGGAGTAATTGTGTCTGCCATCTCCCCTGATTTGCGGCGGGTGCTGCAAAAATTTCAGGCTAATAAACCTGATCGTTGTCCAGCGGAGAAACTGTTTGTCCCTGATAGGTGGACGAATAAAGTTATCTGTGAGGTTCATTGTTCGGTGTTGGCTGGTCATCCTGGAATCTTTGGTACCAGAGAGTTAGTGGCTAGATCCTTTTGGTGGCCATCTCTGTCGCGGGATGTGCGTACTTTTGTGCAGCCCTGTGGGATTTGTGCTCGGGCTAAGCCCTGCTGTTCTCGTGCCAGTGGGTTGCTTTTGCCCTTGCCGGTCCCGAAGAGGCCTTAGACACATATCTCTATGGATTTTATTTCAGATCTTCCCGTTTCTCAAAAGATGTCAGTCATTTGGGTGGTCTGTGATCGCTTTTCTAAGATGGTCCATCTGGTAACCTTGTCTAAATTGCCTTCCTCCTCTGATTTGGTGCCATTGTTCTTCCAGCATGTGGTTCGTTTGCATGGCATTCCAGAGAATATCGTTTCTGACAGAGGTTCCCAGTTTGTTTCGAGGTTTTGGCGAGCCTTTTGTGGTAGGATGGGCATTGACTTGTCTTTTTCCTCGGCTTTCCATCCTCAGACTAATGGCCAGACCGAACGAACCAATCAGACCTTGGAAACCTATCTGAGATGCTTTGTTTCTGCCGATCAGGATGACTGGGTGTCCTTTTTGCCTTTGGCTGAGTTCGCCCTTAATAATCGGGCCAGCTCGGCTACCTTGGTTTCGCCATTTTTCTGCAATTCTGGGTTCCATCCTCGTTTCTCTTCAGGACAGGTTGAGTCTTCGGACTGTCCTGGTGTGGATACTGTGGTGGACAGGTTGCAGCAGATTTGGACTCATGTAGTAGACAATTTGACCTTGTCCCAGGAGAAGGCTCAACGTTTCACTAATCGCAGACGCCGTGTGGGTCCCCGACTTCGTGTTGGGGATCTGGTTTGGTTATCTTCTCGTCATATTCCTATGAAGGTTTCCTCTCCTGAGTTTAAACCTCGTTTCATTGGTCCGTATAGGATTTCTGAGGTTCTTAATCCTGTGTCTTTTCGTCTGACCCTCCCAGATTCTTTTTCCATACATAACGTATTCCATAGGTCATTGTTGCGGAGATACGTGGCACCTATGGTTCCATCTGTTGACCCTCCTGCCCCGGTTTTGGTGGAGGGGGAATTGGAGTATATTGTGGAGAAGATTTTGGATTCTCGTGTTTCAAGACGGAAACTCCAGTATCTGGTTAAATGGAAGGGTTATGCTCAGGAAGATAATTCCTGGGTTTTTGCCTCTGATGTCCATGCTCCCGATCTTGTTCGTGCCTTTCATGTGGCTCATCCTGGTCGGCCTGGGGGCTCTGGTGAGGGTTCGGTGACCCCTCCTCAAGGGGGGGGTACTGTTGTGAATTCTGTGGCAGAGCTCCCTCCTGTGGTCACAAGTGGTACTTCGGCTGATTCTCTCTGGGAGCTTCCGTTTGTGGAGGAAAGTGGTACTGCGGCTTCTGAGTTTCCTCCCTCAGGTGATCTGGTGAGGTCGTTAGGTGCTTCTCTACTTAACTCCACCTAATGCTTTGATCCATGCTTCCTGTCAATGTTCCAGTGTTGGACTTGTTTTTCCCTGGATCATTCCTGTGGCCTGCTGCTCAGCATAGCTAAGTTCTTCTTTGCTATTTGTTTGCTATTTTTTCTGTCCAGCTTGTCTAATTGTTTTGCTGGAAGCTCTGGGACGCAAAGGGTGTACCTCCGTGCCGTTAGTTCGGTACGGAGGGTCTTTTTGCCCCCTTTGCGTGGTTTTCTTTAGGGTTTTGTGTAGACCGCAAAGTTATCTTTCCTATCCTCGCTCTGTTAAGAAAGTCGGGCCTCACTTTGCTGAATCTATTTCATCCCTACGTTTGTCTTTTCATCTTAACTCACAGTCATTATATGTGGGGGGCTGCCTTTTCCTTTGGGGTATTTCTCTGAGGCAAGGTAGGCTTATTTTCTATCTTCAGGCTAGTTAGTTTCTCAGGCTGTGCCGAGTTGCATAGGCAGAGTTAGGCGCAATCCACGGCTGCCTCTAGTGTTGTTTGGAGAGGATTAGGGATTGCGGTCTGCAGAGTTCCCACGTCTCAGAGCTCGTTCTATTATTTTGGGTTATTGTCAGATCACTGTATGTGCTCTGACCGCTATGTCCATTGTGATACTGAATTGCCTATCACAACACCAGACTGTACCACTACCTCCATTGGATGCCCCTTAGCAGGGTCGCGGACCGGGCCTAGCCACCGTGACAGCCTCAGAACCGAACCAGAGAGGCCCGGTACCGAGAACCCGTGGCCCTGTGTCTGGGGGCGATCCAATAATAGATTTGATGGTGCTCCAGGGGATCATCTGAGATTGGGATTTTTTTTATAACCCAACCCTGACTTGTACTTCTCAACAACTCTGTCCCTGACTTATTTGGAGATCTCCTTGGTCTTCATGGTGATGTTTGGTTAGCTGTGCATCTTGCTTAATGGTGCTGCAGCCTTTGTGGCCTTTCAGAATGGTAGAGTGTATGTACTGACAGAATATGTGACATTAGATTGCACACAGGTGGACTTCCTTTCACTATGCATGGGACTTATGAAGATCATAGCTTGCATCCAAAAATTTTAGGGACTTCATAGCAAAAGGGGTGAATACATTTGCGCATGCCAATTTTTAGTTATATGATCCTATAACTGAAACTTAAGCCTATATTTTTCTCATTACAGTTCATCAACTATTTTGTACTGATGCATCACACACAAATCAGATTACAAAAATACTTAAACACAGGTTGTAATGTAAAGAAATCCAAACCTACAGGGCCGTATGTGAAAAAGTGATTCAGTGAAATCAGAAAGGGGGCAAACACTTTTTCACACCACTGTATATATACAAATATATATACTAGATGGAGGCCTGATACGATCGCATTGGGAGGGTGATAATGTCACGATGGGGGCAGGCTTTGCAGCGTTGAGAATCTCTCCCCATGTGCTCACCCACCTATCCACTCTCTCTTTCTCCATGTGCTGATTTCTCCCGTCTGTGCTCTCTTCTTTGACCTTTCTCCCCTCATGTGCTGTCCTGTTTGAGCTGTCTCCCCCCTGTGATCTGTCTCTCTCACCCCTGTGCGCTTTCTCTCTCCCCCATCTGCTTTGTTGTCTTCGACGTTGTGCCTTTGCTGCTTTCCTTTCATTGTCAATGGCGTACTTTTTATGAGGAGCCTTGTTGATGTTGATATTTGCTTTTTAAAGGGGTTTTCCCACAAATGAAAGCAAATGACAATACTGACATTACAGCAGGGCATCACAGAGGATTCATTTTGTGAGGTAAAATATTGTTTAAAAACAGTCAGTGAAATATTTTACCTGACAAAAGAAATCTTCAGTGATCCCCTGCTGTAATGTCAGTATTGTCTTTTGCTTCCTCCCCTGCCCAGGAGATGTGGTATGCTCCGTACAAGGTCAGGCACAGAAAATTTTTAAAATGAACTTTCGTTCGTGGGAAACCCCTTTAATGTGACCGGCTTCCTCTGCCTGTAGACATGTCACGCATCTGCCGCCGGGATCAGCCGACTGCGCCTGCGCGGAATTCGCGCAGGCATAGTAAATCAGACCACCACCGTCTTTGTGCAGACAGATAGCGGTGGTCACATTGAAACTGTGCATGCGCTCATCCTGTACAAAGATGGCGGTGGTCAGTGAATCATTCGGCTGATCCCGGCAGTGGCGTTTTCGCGACGGTGGTACAGCGCAAGAGGCTGCTTACGGCGCATACAGTGTGTGTGTGTGTGGTTCATATGGTGTATATAGTGTGTGTGCGTTTGTGTGTGTGTGTGTGTGAGTGTGTGTGTGGTGCGTACGGCGTATACAGTGTGTGTGTGTGGTGCGACAGTGTTCTGCTGGTGGTAACGCGTAAGGTGTCCAAACATGGAGGTCGGTGAACTTATGCCTCTTGGAATGCTGGGATCCGGATACATCTGGACCGAACAGGATGTGAAGACATTACAAGGTAAGTATATATTAAGATATTACATAGTCTCCCCTTAAAATATATATTACTGTCCCTTATTACATAGTGCTCTCACTTGTTATGTACAGCACCATCCCATACATACTGGATTCTCTTGTTATTTATAGTGTGCTGTTCTTTATTTAATAGCATTTTCTCTTATTAGGCATAAAATGAAAGGACTGCTGATGGAACATAGTAAAGCTTCATCTCTAACGGAGGAGGCTGATGGACTGGTCTTCTGGTCCCATGATGCTCCATCAGCAGTCATTTTATTTTAAATCTAACAGCAGAGGACTATGTAATAAAGAGAGGATGCTATCACAATAATACACTCTATACAATAAGGGACGGCGCCTAACATAGCTTAAGAAGCCCTGGCGAGGGACAAAAGCACACACAAAATAGGGCAATACCATTTGGTAAGGGATAGATAAAATCAATGGTAGCCCTCGCCTTAAGGTGTTGTGTGCAGGCACAATACTCATAAAAGCGTGGAAAGCCTCTGTTGCTGCCTCATGGCTGCAGGAAAAAGTTCTTCCAGATGTATTGTCATGGGTGTGTCAGATGCAACAGACTGCTGCTCTGCATCTGGCTGTGGAAGGTCTCTGCTTTGGCATTACAGGCACCTCATTAATCCTTCTGACTGTTGGACCTTGCAACCTCCCTCTGACTCTAGTTGGCACACCTGGACCAGGGGGTTTATAAATCTCCAGTCTGCTGCAGAGAGTCGCTGGTGATATTCACATTTTTTCCTTGTGAGGGCTTGGAGCTATAGCAGTCGGCTAACTTTCTCTCTGGAGCTGTTTGATGACGTTTGGTGTTACCTCTCTGAGTCTGCTTAGGCTAAGTTCATTCTCCTTGTCTGTCTACCTTTTTGTCTTTAGCTTACAGTGGGGATTGACCAGTGCTCATTCCCTCCCACTCTCTATCCAGGGCCTAGCTCTAGGGAGATACAGGGCTTAGGTTTCTGCTCGGCGATTGGTGAGGAACCAATTTAGGGACGTAGGGCAGGTAGGGTGTTATCAGATCTGCTTAGTGGTCTCCACTCACCCTTTCCCTAGTGTCTGGGGTTCCTTCCCCTCATCCTTTCGTATTGCACTTAGTCTTCCCACACTGTGCGTGACAGGTATAAAGGCAAAAATGGAAGCTGTCATGTTTAGGCAAGCACTGCTGTGGGATTGAAGAGTTTGGGGATTCCAAAATATTTTTTATTAATACCAACATGTTTGGTGACATTTGTTTTTTATATCTTGAGAAAGGCACTGGTCCGGTGCAGAAACGCGATGGTATTAATAAAAAAAAAACGTTTTGGAATCCCAAGGCTCTTCATTCCCACAGTGCAGCCCACCTAAATGTGCCAGCTTCCATTTTTACCATCACTAGGAGATTGACATTGCAGACTAGTCCGTCAACTAGGCAACTCACTATCTATGGACATTTTGTACATGCAGAGCCTGGTGTGGGCAGGGTTAGCTCTGCTTCATTCTAAATCTAAAAGCTCTGATTGTGTCAGAACTGTTGCACCCTGTACTCTAATTGATACATCATTGCTTTCAGCTTATCTTTGCCTACATCATGCTGCTCTCAGATAACGTAGCAAAAACTTGCTGACAGATTCCCTTTAAGTGTCGATGTGCTGCTCAATTTTCTTTCTCAGACAGCACACAGTCCCATTGAGCACGTCCTATTCTGAACAAAGCATGCTCTGAGTTTTGCAGATCTCATTCTCGGTGTTAGGGCTAGCGGAACGCACCGAGTAAATAGAGCTGTTTATTGATATTGGTGCGTTCGCAACCCAGGGTCCACCGTGCAGGAGTACCTGCTGCTAGCAAACGGCGGAGCTATATGGCGGTATAGACTAACTCAGTTAATTCACTGAGTAGCCGTGAAAGGAAAGCACTGTGCCCTGTTAGACTCCACAGAGGCACAGGCTAACTGCCCAAACAGAGAGCAGTCAGTGGTCACACAAACACACAAAACTCCTCGCCGGAGGAGCCAGCATTCTAGGGGCTTATTTCAGCCGGGTTCCTGAATACACTCAGACTCAATCTCCTCGCCGGAGGAGCCAGCATTCTAGGGGCTTATTTCAGCCGGGTCCCTGAACACACATACATGTGACCACACTGGCGCAAAGCACATAACATAAGACAATACTAGCGCATGGCCATGCGGTCATGCGCAGTTTATATAGTTGCAGCACAGGAAGCTGCTACTGAAGCTTTCAGGACCTTCCAGAAGGACCAATGGAAAGTGCTGCAGTACCTGAGCATGTTTTGCCCTTTCAGGACCTTCCAGAAGGACCAATGGAATGTACTGCAGCACCTGAGCATGTGACCGAACATGTGGCCCTCGACCTCCAATGGGAGACCCTGCCCTGGGCATGCTCAGTGTGAGTAAACAAGGACTTAGTCCCAGAGAGGCTCGCTCGCCGCAGATCAGTGCAGGGTACCATAGGAAAGCCAGAAAAGGCAGTAGTGACCCTATGCACCGAATCAGCCCCAGCGAGACGCTGGGAGCGACGTCTCCGCTGAGCAGAGCCCACTGCGGCCGATACCGAATGGGAGACCGCAGCAGACACGGATCGAGATTCCCCCTGTGCAGCAGAGGAAACTCGACTCCTAACACTCGGATCCATGATTTTCATGGATGTGTGAATAGATTTTTAAAGTCCATGTGCTGTCCAATAAAAAAATCTGTCAGCACACTGAGATTTCACACGAATGTCAGTATGTGGCCTAAAGATTTTTACAAATAACAGTGTAACTTAAAGTCATACAGTATAGATACAGAATAAATATTCCCATCCTTACTGCTGAGCTGACGTCTCTTCTAATTACAGTCATTTTCTATTGTTTTTCTCCATCTGGTCAGACCTTCATGTCGACATCTTCCAGCCACGACTAGTCTTGTCACAGTGATCGCTGCAGCCCTGAAAATAACAAGGTCACAAATATTATATAAATACTTTCGTCTCCCTCACACTGACTGCAGATATGTACCCCACCATTACTACAGTGCCTTGCGAAAGTATTTGGCTCCCTGGAACTTTTCAACCTTTTCCTACATATCATGCTTCAAACATAAAGATACCAAATGTAAATTTTTGGTGAAGAATCAACAGCAAGAGAAACACAATTGTGAAGTTGAATGAAATTTATTGGTTATTTTAAATTTTTGTGGAAATTCAAAAACTGAAAAGTGGGGAGTGCAATGTTATTCGGCCCCTTTAATTTAATACTTTGTTGCGCCACCATTTGCTGCGATTACAGCTGCAAGTTGCTTGGGGTATGTCTCTATTCAGTCTTTATCAGTTTTTACATCGAGAGACTGAAATTCTTGCCAATTATTGTTGCCTTTATGCCAAACATATCATTTGGCATTTTTGCCAAGAAGTTCGATTTTGGTTTCATCTGACCAGAGCACCTTCTTCCACATGTTTGGTGTCTTCCAGGTGGCTTGGTGCAAACTTTAAACAACACTTTTTATGGATATCTTTGAGAAATGGCTTTCTTCTTGCCACTCTTCCATAAAGGCCAGATTTGTGTAGTGTACGACTGATTGTTGTTCTATGGACAGACTGTCCCACCTCAGCTGTAGATCTCTGCAGTTCATCCAGAGTGATCATGGGCCTCTTGGTTGCATCTCTGATCAGTCTTCTTCTTTGAGATGAAAGTTTAGAGGGACGGCCGGGTCTTGGTAGATTTGCAGTGGTATGATACTCCTTCCTTTTCAGTATAATCGCTTGCACAGTGCTCCTTGGAATGTTTAAAGTTTTGGAAATCATTTTGTATCAAAATCCAGCTTTAAACTTCTCCACAACAGTATCACGGACCTGCTTGTTGTGTTCCTTGGTCTTCATGATGCTCTCTGTGCTTCAAACAGAACCCTGAGACTATCACAGAGCAGGTGCAATTATACGAAGACTTGATTACACACAGGTGGATTATATTTATCATCATTAGGCATTTAGGACAACCTTGGATGATTCAGAGATTCACAATGAACTTCTGGAGTGAGTTTGCTGCACTGAAAGTAAAGGGGCCGAATAATATTGCACACCCCACTTTTCAGTTTTTGAATTTCCAGAAAAATTAAAAATAACCAATAAATTGTGTTCAACTTCACAATTGTGTTCTTCACCAAAAATTTACATTTGGTATCTTTATGTTTGAAACATGATATGTGGTAAAAGGTTGAAAAGTTCCGGGGAGCCGAATAATTTCGCAAGGCACTGTATACTATTAGCCACACACCATTCAAAATATAAACTGATTAGCCAGAGATGTGCCCCCCATTAACCATAATCTCTGCTGCCCAATAAGTATAATCTGTTACTCTCCCCCAATTAACTTTAAGGCTATGTGCACATATCACATTTTGGTTGCCGAAAATATGCACCATTTTACTGTGAGATTCCTGAAGTCTCATGTACACATTGCTTATTTTTTCCTTGAAGATTTTCACCAGATTCAATCTCCAGCATGTCAACTCTTACTTAGTTTTGCAGCATATTTCACACATACTAATAAGCGGGAAAAAATATGCATCAATAGAGCGGCAAAAACACATTTTAAGCAGCGTTCTACCTGGCAACACATCAGGATTTCATCTGAATTTTCTGCTGCAAATCCCGAAAATATGCACATAGCCTTAGAGTCCCCTCCCCCCCCCAAAAAAAAAAAAATAAAATCATTATAAATTCCTGATAACGTCATAATGAATTTGTGGATGTAAAAAGATGTTATCGGAGTCATATAATTAATTGGGGATGGGGAGGATACTATCAGGAACTGAGCATCCTCCGCCATCTACCAATTAATTACAACTCCTTGACAGAGTCTTCTCCCACCTTTCAATTCAATACAAAGTCTCCTATCCCCTTACTCCCTTCTCTCCAATTCCCCAATACATATTAAGTCTCTGATAATGTTGTACTGCATTTTAGGGTGGGGGAAGACACTATCAGGGCCTTATCATTAATTGGGGTGTGGGGATGACCCTATCAGAAACTTAGCATTGGCCATCTCCCAATTAATTTTAAATCTGTATCTAGAGTCGTCCTCCCCCTCCCCTGTTCCTTATAAGACCCTGAAGTCCCTCTACAACCCTTTACTCCCATCCCAATCCACCCCCAAACTCTCATCATTGGCCTTTCCCCAGTGTATTGAAATTAAAAAAAAATCACACAGACATGGCACCACTTAATTCTTCTTTACCAATGACTTTCTAAATGACATCGGCATGCGCTGCATGCTGACGTCATCAACCCACGCGTGCCTGTGTCACAGAAAAAGTACTGGCCAGGGAAGGGATCCTACAGCTTCACTGCCATTTTCTACTGTAAGCAGCAGAGCTGCAGGATAGCTCCCTACCCACCATGAAAATTTATGACAAAGGCAATCTAACTATGGGTCTCCCAAAGCTTTGGGCTTCGAGCAACAGGCAAGATTGCCCTCATTACTAGAGATGAGCAGTGTTCGAGTCGAACTGGTCGCCAATAGTGTTGAGCGATACCGTCCGATATTTGAAAGTATCGGTATCGGATGGTATCGGCCGATATCCGAAAAATATCGGATATCGCCGATACCGATATCCGATACCAATACAAGTCAATGGGACACAAGTATCGGAAGGTATCCTGTAATGGATCCCAGGGTCTGAAGGAGAGGAAACTCTCCTTCAGGCCCTGGGATCCATATTCATGTGTAAAATACAGAATAAAAATAAAAATTATTGATATACTTACCCTCTGACGCGCCCTGGTCGTCACCGCTGCAACCGCCTTGCTTTCGTTCCGAAGAATGAGCGCGTAAAGGGCCTTCGATGACATCGCGGCTTGTGATTGGTCGCTGAGCGGTCATGTGACCGCTCACGCGAACAATCACAAGCCGCGACGTCATCGAAGGTCCTTAACCTTCTTAACCTCATTCTTAGGAATGAGTGCATTAATGACCTTCGATGACGTCGCGGCTTGTGATTGGTCGCGTGAGCGGTCACATGACCGCTCAGCGACCAAATCACAAGCCACGGCGTCATCGAAGGCCCTTTACACGCTCATTCTTCGGAACGAAAGCAAGGCGGTTGCAGCGGTGACGACCAGGGCGCGTCAGAGAGTAAGTATATCAATATTTTTTATTTTTATTCTTTATTTTACACATTAATCTTAATCCCGATACCGATTCCCGATATCACAAAAATATCGGAACTCGGTATCGGAATTCCGATACCGCAAATATCGGCCGATACCCGATACTTGCGGTATCAGAATGCTCAACACTAGTCGCCAATCTCAAATTCGAGCTGTTTTGGGTGGTGTTCGAGTCGTTCGACGAACCCAAACAATTTGCTTAAAATTCGGCTGTTCGAGTTTCTGTTCGATAAATGTTCGTTCAGCAAAAGCCTCGCTTGATTTGCACATTTAAATTGTTTATCATTGTTAATAGACTGTTTCAGTGTATAGTGGGTGAGGGGGCAAGGGATAGATCTGTGCTGAAATAACGCCGATCTCCATTTTTTTTTTCTTTCCTGCATTTACAGTGGTGCGGTGCAGTCTCTCAGCCTATCAGCAGTGCACACACACACACAGCAATGTGCATGTGATGCACACAAGCAAGGGCATGTGTCATTGGCTGTGTATGTCACATGTCCTTGCCCTATAAGTACCAGTAATTTGCCCTATCGCCACCATTTCCTCACTGCTGCAGCTTAGTGTTAGACGGCACCGCTGCTGCTGTGGCCGCTATACAGAGTAATAGTGTTTATTTGGAGCGAATTATCAGAGAGATAGGTTTAGGGAGTCGGGAGGAGTCAGGACTAGTTGTAATATCAGCCCTTTTCAGGGTAGGTTACAGCAGTTCATAGCACTGATTGCCATGCAGGTCTGTGCCAGTGCTGTGCAAGTGTTTGTCACAGCATTTGGTGTAATCTAGCTCAGCCAATCCTTTTGGGCTAGTAGCATTGTCTGATAGTCATCTGAGTAGCCCGCCTGTGAAGCTAGCTACACCGCCTGTGTATCCCAATTTTCACTGCATCTAATCCAGTTGATAGTTTAGGGCCTAGGAGCAGTGTCTGCACGTCAGCAGAGTAGCCTGCCTGTGAAACAAACTACACCGCCTGTGTATCTCAATTTTCACTGCATCTAATCCAGTTGATTGTTTAGGGCCTAGGAGCAGTGTCTGCACGTCAGCAGAGTAGCCTGCCTGTGAAACAAACTACACCGCCTGTGTATCTCAATTTTCACTGCATCTAATCCAGCTGATAGTTTAGGGCCTAGGAGCAGTGTGTTAGGGGTCGAGTTCCCACCTCTGCACAGGGGGAATCTCGGGCCGTCTCCGCTGCGGTCTCCCATTCGTCTCCTGCCGCAGTGGAGTCTGCTCAGCGGAGACGTCGGTCCCAGCGTCTTGCTCAGTCCCACTCTGTACAAAGAGTTACTGCTGCTTTTCCTGCTTCTGCCATTGAAGTCAGTGTTGGGCAGCGGCAAGCAGTTGCTTTTGGGACTAAGTCCTACTTTTCTCTTTCTGAGCATGCCCAGGGCAAGATCTCCCGTTGGAGATTGAGGGTCACATGCTCAGGTACTGCAGCACATTCCATTGGTCCTCCAGGAAGGTCCTGAAAGTGCAAAACTTCGGTAGCAGCTTCCCATTGGTCCTTTATTGGAAGGTCCTGGACGTGCTGCAACTATATAAGCTGCACATAACCGCACGGCCATGCGCTAGTATTGACTTGATATAATGTGTATGTGTAGATGGATGTATGTCGATGGATGAAAGCTCCTAAATCATTCCCATTCCTAGTGTTGTTGACTGTTCACGAATGATGGTAGCTATCTAGCGCCCGACTAAGCCATCAGCACGAAACACACATTACAGCATCTAGTTGCTATGACCGCCAGTGCGGCACCGTGCGCTTTCTCAGCGCTTTCCTGACCAAAGTCTGGGTGGTTAGTGGCGTCCGCTAGTGTGGCACAGCATACACTTCTGTGCATAATAGTTACCTCTGATACCCCAATTGTGGTGTCGATCGCAAAAGGTCTACACTAAGGCCGGGATCACACATGCGAGAAACACGTCCGTGTCTCGCATGTGAAATCCAAGCTCTGGCGCCGGCACTTCGGAGCGGAGCGTGCGGCTCCATGTGTTGCTATGCGGCCGCACGCTCCGCTCCACAGTGCCGGCGCCAGAGCTTGGATTTCACATGCGAGACACGGACGTGTTTCTCGTATGTGTGATCCCGGCCTAACTCTAATCCTGTGTCCTGGGATAGAGTTCTGTGGTTCCTTGCTTGCGCTCTCTGTGCGGTACCGCGACCCTGTGACTTAACAGGGATCGCTTCCTTCACACAGGGTGAAGTTAACCCGTGTGTGTAGTCACATTGTACTGCCATATAGTGCCGCCATTCACTTAGCAGCAGGTTTTCACCTGCACGGTGGACCTCAGACTGCGAACGCACCTAATACCATTACATCTTTAACTTGATGCGTTCCGCCAGTCCTAACATACTACTAGCGCCAAGGTCTGGCTAGTAAATGGCGGACGATCAGCGTTTACAGCGGTACATCCAGCAGCTGGAGGGAAGGTTGGCGACTCTAGAGCGTTCAACCTCAGCTGTGGATGTCACTGCTGTCGCTGTTCAGGCTGCTAGCGTGGCTGCAGCTACCTTGTCCACTGCCACCCCTATCTCGCCTCCCGCTACCAGAAAAATTTTCTGGTGATAGTAAGTCTTGTAGGGGTTTCGTGAGTCAGTGCTCTATACATCTCGAGCTTCTGGCCTCTCATTTCCCTACAGAGCGGGCAAAGATGGGGTTTATCGTGTCTCTCCTGTCGGACAGGGCGTTGGAGTGGGCTACGCCGCTGTGGGAGCGTGGCGATCATGTGGTGCAGAGTGCTCCATTATTCCTGAGCACTCTGAAACAGGTCTTCTTAGGACCTCGTGTCACCCATGATACGGCGCTCCAACTGTTGGCACTGACTCAGGACTCGTCCTTGGTCAGCCATTTTGCCGTCCACTTCCGCACCCTAGCATCTGAGCTGGAGTGGTCGGATAAAGCCCTTATTCCTATATTTTGGAGGGGGCTGGCTGACCACGTTAAGGACGCCCTAGCCACTAGGGAGATTCCCGCCACACTGGAGGAATTTATAGCAGTATCCACTCGTATTAACCTCCGTTTTCATGAGCGGAGGTTAGAGCGAGCCCAGTGTAGGCAAAGGTTTTGGCTGGCTCCCACCTTCGCCAAACCTTTGGAATCTCCAGTCCAGGCTCCTGAGTCACATGAGGCCATGGGAGTGTCACGAGCGGGATCTAAGTCCCGGACCACTCGTGCACTCCAGGTTTGTCATGTTTGCCAGCAGTCAGGACATCTTGCCACCAGATGTCCCCAGCGGTCGAGGAAACGTGAGCGTCTAGTGGTAGTAGGTGGGGGTACACTAGACACGGCGACGTTTGCCTCCAAATTGTCCTTTAAGGGGACAATAACAATAGGCTCATCCTCCCACTCGGTAGAGCTCTGCGTGGATTCTGGGGCGGAGGGCAATTTTATGTCTTCTGCCTTCGCCCAACGTCACGCAATACCCCTGGTTATGATACCTCAACCAGTAACAGTACGAGTGGTGAATGGGCCGACATTGCCCTCACAGATAACACATCAGACCATCCCTTTTACTCTGTCCATGTCACCATCCCATCAGGAGATTATATCTCTGCTCGTCATTCCTGAGGGAATTGATGAGGTCCTGTTGGGGATACCTTGGCTACGGTACCACTCTCCTCACATCGAGTGGTCCTCAGGCAGAATTCTGGGATGGGGTGAATCTTGTGGGGGTAGGTGTCAGAGGGAGTGCGTTCAGGTTGCTACTACAGAGGTACCCGCGGATCTATCCTCTCTCCCCAAGCAATATTGGTCTTATGCAGATGTGTTCTCCAAAAAGGCGGCGGAGACCCTTCCGCCCCATCGCCCCTATGACTGTCCTATTGATCTCTTGCCTGGTGCTGAGCCTCCTCGGGGTCGAGTCTATCCGTTATCACTCCCGGAGACGGAGGCAATGTCTCAGTACATTCAAGAGAATCTGGCAAGAGGGTTCATCAGGAAGTCAGTGTCACCTGCTGGGGCAGGGTTCTTTTTCGTGTAGAAGAATGGGGAACTACGTCCATGCATAGACTACACGGGTCTTAACGCTATCACCATTAAGAATAAGTATCCTTTGCCCTTGATATCTGAGCTCTTCGATAGGCTTCGGGGAACAAGGGTGTTTACTAAACTAGATCTGCGGGGTGCTTACAACCTGATTCGCATCCGTGAGGGGGACGAATGGAAAACGGCGTTTAACACCAGAGATGGGCACTATGAGTATCTGGTGATGCCCTTCGGGCTCTGTAATGCCCCAGCCGTTTTCCAGGACTTTGTCAATGACATCTTCCGGGATATGCTTTCCACCTCGGTCGTAGTCTATCTGGATGATATTCTCATCTTTTCTCCAGATATTGACTCCCACCGGAGAGATGTTGGCAGAGTCTTCGACCTCCTACGGGCAAACTCTCTTTATGCAAAGTTGGAGAAGTGTATGTTTGAGCAGAAATCTTTACCTTTCTTGGGCTATGTCATCTCCGCCCAGGGATTGGCTATGGATCCTGCCAAACTACAGGCTGTGATGGACTGGCAAGAGCCCCATTCTCTTAAGGCGGTGCAGCGCTTTATGGGGTTCATTAATTCTTACCGCCGGTTCATTCCCCACTTCTCAACTTTGGTAGCTCCCTTGGTGGCCCTCACCAAGAAGGGAGCAAATCCCAAGTTGTGGTCTGAAGAGGTCTCCAGGGCCTTTTCTTCTATTAAGTCTCATTTTGCTAGCACTGCCATTCTACATCGTCCCGATGTGGATAAGCCGTTTATAATGGAGGTGGATGCCTCTTCCGTTGGTGCAAGAGCAGTCCTCTTCCAAAAGGATGCTCAAGGTCGGAAGCATCCTTGCTTCTTCTTCTCCAAGACCTTCACACCAGCGGAGAGGAATTATTCCATCGAGGACAGGGAGTTGCTAGCGATGAAGTTGGCCTTTTCGGAGTGGAGACATCTCTTGGAGGGGGCTCGTTTTCCCTTTCAAGTTTTTACTGACCACAAAAATTTGCTATATTTGCAAACAGCCCAGCGGCTAAATTCTCGCCAGGCCAGATGGTCCTTGTTCTTCTCTCGGTTCCACTTCACCCTCCATTTTCTCGCTGGGGAGAAGAACATTCGTGCTGACACCCTTTCTCGCTCTGTTGTATAATCTGAGGAGGAGGAAGGAGAGCCTCGGCTTATTGTCCCCTCTGAGAGCCTGAGAACCGTAGCTCCAGTGTCGCTAGAGTCTGTGCCTCCGGGCAAGACTTTTGTGCCCATAAATTTGCAACTGGAGGTTCTCTCTTTGGCTCATTCGTCCAGGGTGGGTGGACACTTTGGGACAAAGAGGACATCTGAGCTACTGGCGAGGATGTACTGGTGGCCGCATATGCTCCAAGATGTCAGAGATTATGTTCTGGCATGTGTCTCCTGCGCCAAAAATAAGTCTCCTCGACAACGGCCAGCTGGCTTGCTCCATCCCTTGCCGGTGGCAGATAGGCAATGGGAGATGGTTGGGATGGACTTTGTGGTGGGTTTGCCCAAGTCTCGGGCCTGTACCATCATTTGGGTTATTACCGACCATTTCTTGAAAATGGTGCATTTGGTGCCGCTTCCACGGTTACCTTCTGCACGGGTCTTGGCAGTGTTGTTCATTAAACATATCTTCCGCCTACACGGCATGCCGGACAAAATTGTCAGTGACCGGGGTCCCCAGTTTGCATCTCGGTTCTGGAGAGAGCTGTGTCGTCTTCTCAGTATTGAGTTAAATCTCTCTTCCGCATATCATCCCGAGACAAATGGGTTGGTAGAGAGGGCCAATCAGACTCTGGTCACATATTTATGACATTTTGTTTCTGCCAGGCAGGATGACTGGGCATCCTTGTTACTGTGGGCAGAGTATGCCCTTAACAACGCTGTAGCCGACTCCACCGGTCAGACTCCTTTCCTCCTTAATTACGGCCAGCATCCGCGGGTTCCTGTGCCTATGCCCGTGACCTCTGCTGACTCCAGGGTGGCAGACTGGGCTGTGGAGGCACGGGACATTTGGGACCGCACTCAGGATGCCATCCGGGCCTCCAAGGAAAGAATGAAATCCTCCACCGATGCACATCGGCACCCTGCCCCGACCTTTGCTCCTGGCGATTTGGTGTGGCTCTCCGCCCGTAACATCAGGCTGTGTGTAGAGTCCACTAAGTTTGCACCTCGCTACTTGGGTCCCTTCAATGTCCTCGAACAGGTTAATCCTGTGGTCTACCATCTAGCCCTTCCTCCACGCCTAGATATCACCGACACCTTTCATGTGTCCCTCCTTAAGCCCGTATACATGTCCCGGTTTTCTGAGTCATCTGCCGGGACATCGGGTTCATCTACGGACGATTTTGAGGTGAACGCTATTTTGGGGAGCAAGGTGGTACGTGGCAAAAATTTTTATTTGGTGGACTGGAAGGGTTACGGTCCTGAGGATAGGTTCTGGGAGCCTGTTGAGCACATTCAGGCTCCGCAGCTCATTGCCGCCTTTGAGCGTAGCGAGGCCCAAGGAGGGGGGCCCTAGGAGGGGGCTAATGTTAGGGGTCAAGTTCCCGCCTCTGCACAGGGGGAATCTCGGGCCGTCTCTGCTGCGGTCTCCCACTCTTCTCCTGCCGCAGTGGAGTCTGCTCAGCAGAGACGTCGGTCCCAGCGTCTTGCTCAGTCCCACTCTGTACAAAGAGTTACTGCTGCTTTTCCTGCTTCTGCCATTGAAGTCAGTGTTGGGCAGCGGCGAGCAGATGCTTTTGGGACTAAGTCCTACTTTTCTCTTTCTGAGCATGCCGAGGGCAAGATCTCCCGTTGGAAATCGAGGGTCACATGCTCAGGTACTGCAGCACATTCCATTGGTCCTCCAGGAAGGTCCTGAAAGTGCAAAACTTCGGTAGCAGCTTCCCATTGATCCTTTATTGGAAGGTCCTGAACGTGCTGCAACTATATAAGCTGCGCATAACCGCACGGCCATGCGCTAGTATTGACTTGATATAATGTGTGTGTGTAGATGGATGTATGTTGATGGATGAAAGCTCCTAAATCATTACCATTCCTAGTGTTGTTGACTGTTCGCGAATGATGGTAGCTATCTAGCGCCCGACTAAGCCATCAGCACGAAACACACATTACAGCGTCTAGTTGCTGTGACCGCCAGTGCGGCGCCGTGCGCTTTCTCAGCACTTTCCTGACCCAAGTCTGGGTGGTTAGTGGCGTCCGCTAGTGTGGCACAGCATACACTTCTGTGCATAATAGTTACCTCTGATACCCCAATTGTGGTGTCGATCGCAAGAGGTCTACACTAACTCTAATCCTGTGTCCTGGGATAGAGTTCTGTGGTTCCTTGCTTGCACTCTCTGTGCGGTACCGCGACCCTGTGACTTAACAGGGATCACTTCCTTCACACAGGGTGAAGTTAACCCGTGTGTGTAGTCACATTGTACCGCCATATAGTGCCGCCATTCACTTAGCAGCAGGTTTTCACCTGCACGGTGGACCTCGGACTGCGAACGCACCTAATACCATTACATCTTTAACTTGGTGCGTTCCGCCAGTCCTAACACAGTGTCTGCACCTCAGCAGAGTAGCCTGCCTGTGAAACAAACTATACCGCCTGTGTATCTCAATTTTCACTGCATCTAATCCAGTTGATAGTTTAGGGCCTAGTAGCAGTGTCTGCACGTCAGCAGAGTAGCCTGCCTGTGAAACAAACTACACCGCCTGTGTATCTCAATTTTCACGGCATCTAATCCAGTTGATAGTTTAGGGCCTAGGAGTAGTGTCTGCACGTCAGCAGAGTAGCCTGCCTGTGAAACAAACTACACCGCCTATCTCAATTTTCACTGCATCTAATCCAGTTATTAGTTTTGGGCCTAGTACCACAGTTTGGCCACTCAGTTCTGCTCGGTTTTCATCCATCGGTTTTTGTGCCAACAACTGCAGATACAGAGTTGCCAATTGGTTAAACACTAAAATGAGTGGCAAAAGGCCTGCTGCTGGTGGAAAGGGGACTAGGCGTTTTGGAATGGAGAAAAAAAGGTTGTGTCCGTGGGGTAGGTGGTCAAGCAACAGTAACATCTGCAGAAGAAAGACCATCTTCCAGCCAAAGTAAGATGAGTACTTCTTTTCATGGACAATCTGATATGATTCCTTTCTTATGACCATCGCTACAAGCATTTCCAAAAATTCCAGATGAGGCACAAAAACAGCAGGTGCTTGAACAGATGTCAAGTGCTCGTTCAAGTGGGCTCTCCTCCATGTCAACTTCAACATCACAACTACTCCAGTCCTCAGAGTTGTCACCCCAATTGCACTTGCTTCCTCACAGCTCCCAAGTCTCCAGCTGCCCGTCTGAGCATGGGGTAACACACATGGTTGAGTCTGTAGAGCTGTTTATGCATACTATAGCCTGGGAATCAAAGGTCTGCTCCAGAGCTTCTGTGAATCCAGACGAGGAAATGATCTGCACTGATGCCCAGAATCTTTGTGAGTCGGATCCAGGCCCAGATGAAGAAGGTTCTGAGCATAATGTAGACCCTCGTTCCCAAACTGTAACTCCTGTTGGTGCAGACAATGAGGAAGATGATGATGAGACTGAGATACCTGATTGGAACAAAAACTTGACTTTTCGGTCAGGGCAGGAAGAGGTTGGCTCTGAGGATGACGGGTATGAGAACACACAGGATGATGATGACGAGTTTGTAGACCCCACTTACTGTCAACCCCCAGTCTGCCAGTCCATGAGATCAGCAGAGGAGGTGGAGGAGGATGCTAGTGACGAGTCTGATGACGAGGTAACGGTGCGCCTTCCTGGACAGAGACGGAGTACTGGAAGCACGTCAACAACTGCATCCTCAACCCCAACTGTGCCTCAGACTAGAAGTCGTGGTGGCTCTCAGGTCGTACGGGCTCTAAGCCTTGCATAGCCTGGGCATTTTTTGACATTGCAAAGGATGACCCAACTCATGTTGTCTGTAAGATTTGTCAACAAAATCTCAGTAGAGGCCAAAAAATCACTAGCTTGAGTACTTCATGCATGAACCGTCACATGGATATGAGGCATAAGTTGCAGTGGGAAGCTCACTGTGCTACAATGCGGCCTAGTGGGCCGTGTCAACCACCGTCTGCCCCATCAAGTTCATCCGTGTCATCTCCATCCTCTGTGACTGTGGGGACAGCAGTCGCACATGGTTTTGGATGCAGACCTTCCACCTCTTTACCCCCAACAGCCAGTGTGATTGGCAGGTCGTCAGGACATTTGCACGTGGAAACATCTGCTGGTGTTGAGCGCTCTCCGACATCGACACCACATTTTGATCAAGGCAACATAACATCTCCGCCTGCACCTTCCTCACAGACGAGCAGTTTGCCGGGGACACCCTACTCAACTCCGTCTAAGCACGGCAGCCAGCCCTCAGTCCCTCAGATGTGGACAAGTAAAAGACGATTTCCTCCTAGCCATGACAAAGCTAAGAGGTTAAATTTCTCAATCTGCAAGCTGTTGGCTACAGAAATGCTTCCTTTCTGCCTGGTGGACACAGAGGATTTTTGAGTCCTTATGTCCGTCGCAGTGCACTAGTACCAGATGCCCAGTCGCCACTACTTCTCAAAGAAAGCTGTGCCTGCGCTACACCAGCATGGCACACAGATCACCGCTTCCTTGAGAAACTCTGTGTGTCACAAGGTGCATTTCACCACAGACACTTAGATGAGTAGACATGGATGGGGGAGTTACATGTCGGTGACTGGGCACTGGGTAACTACGGTGACATCAGGAGAAGGGGCTGCTGTTCGAGTCTTGCCGTTCCCACAAGTTGCTCGTCGATCCTCTGTATCTAGAAGTTCCTCCACTGCTTCTGCCTCCTCAACCTCCTCTCGGTCCTCCACATGCACCCAAAGCCTGTCTGGTAATGCCACCCGCGTTGTAACTGGGCAGAAGGAATCCTGCACACCTCCTCACTATGCTGTCACCAGGGCTCAACTGCATCAGGCAGTGTTTACATTGAAATGTCTGGGAAATGTGAGTCACACAGCTGAGGAGTTGTGGTCAGCTTTGGAGACAGAGTTCCATCAATGGTTGTCTCCACTCAACCTGCAGCCAGGGAAGGCTGTGTGCGACAATGCTGCAAACCTGGGTGCGGCCCTTCGCCGGGGCAATGTCACACATGTCCCTTGTATGGCTCACGTTTTGAACCTGGTTGTCCAGCAATTTTTATCCCACTATCCCGGACTAGATAGGCTTCTGCAGAGGGCACGGTTGCTGTGTGCTCACTTCCGCCGTTCGCAACCTGCAGCTTGACGACTTGCATCTCTACAGAAGTCGTTGGGCCTGTCAGTTCACCGGCTGAAATGCGATGTGCCCACACGGTGGAATTCAACTCCACACATGTTGCAGCGACTGTGGCAACACCGACGAGCCCTGGTGCAATACGTTATGACGTATAGCCTGGGCCAACGAGATCAAGAGGTGGGGCAAATCACGCTGTAGGAGTGGTCTCAGATCAGGGACCTATGCACCCTTCTGCACAGTTTTGAAATAGCAACAAAGATGTTTAGTGCTGACGATGCCATTATCAGCATAACCATTCCGGTGATTTACATGCTGGAGCACACCTTACACAGTGTTCCGAGTCAGGTGGTGGAACAAGAGGAGGAGGAGGAACAGGAGGAGTCGTATGCGGAAGGGATCATAACTCCAAGGTCAAGAAGGTTGGCAGCACCAAGGCGGCTGGCATTGGAGGCTGGGGGGGAGGGATTACCTAGGGTGCATGGTAGCAGCCAAACTATTGAGGAAAGTGCAGGAGGCGAGGAAGAAGTGGAGGACGAACTGGCGCTGGGCATGGAAGACTCATCAGATGAGGGAGACCTTGATCACATTTCTGTTGTGCGAGGTTGGGGGGAGAGGGCAGACGAAGGAAGCATGATTCTCACCTCGCCACCACCAAGACAACACGGACTTGGTCCTCCTGGATGCGCAAGACACATGAGTGCCTTCTTGCTGCACTACCTGCAACATGACCCTCGGATTGTCAGAATCCGAAGTAATGCCAACTACTGGGTTGCCACACTCTTAGATCCCCAGTACAAAAGTAAATTTGGCAAAATAATTCCTGCCATAGAAAGGAATTTACGCATGCAGGAGTATCAACAGAGACTGTTACAGAATCTAACATCTGCTTTTCCACAAAACACCAGTGGTGCACGAAGTGAATCTCTGAGTTCTAACTTGCCAACCATGGGACTATCGAGTCATCACTCAAACCGTAACAGTAACATCGTATCTGGTGGTAACAGCAATTTTATCCAATCATTTCAAGATTTTTTTAGACCATCCTTTGCAAGGCCACAGGAGACAAGAAGTCTGACGCACAGTCAACGCCTAGAGAGGATGGTACAAGAGTATCTCCAAGTTAACATCGACGCCATGACTGTGGAACTGGACCCTTGCTCATTTTGGGCTTCCAATCTTGAAAAATGGCCTGAGCTCGCCACTCATGCCTTGGATATCTTGTCATGCCCTGCAGCCAGCGTTCTCTCTGAACGTGTTCAGCGCTGCTGGTGGTGTGCTGACAGATAAGGGCACGCAGCTGTCCAGTGACAATGTAGACAGACTAACGTTCATCAAGATGAACAAATCCTGGTTAAAACTAGCGAAATTGATGCCACTTCAGTGGTGTCTGGAGCCGATTTTTTGGAAAAAATGGAGACTCTTTATTTAGTTCCCTTGCTGAGTTTTACATGACGTTGCCATCGTCAATTCCAGGTGGGTGGGGTCATCTGCAGAGTTGTTTACTCATACTATGGCCTGGGATTCAGAGGTCTGCTCCAAAGCTTCAGTGTCTGCTAGTCAGCAGAGTAGCCCAGCAACCCACCGCCTGTTTACCTAAGTACTATTTTTAACGGCATCTGGCTCAGGAAATCCTTTTGGGCCTAGTAGAATTTAGTGCTACTCAGCAGCGTACCCCACCCATGATGCAAGCTACACTGCCTGTTTACCTAACTACTATTTTGTAATGGCATCTAGCACAGGAAATCCTTTTGGGCCAAGTAGAATTTAGTGCTACTCAGAAGCGTACCCCACCCATGAAACAAGCTACACCGCCTGTTTACCTAGCTACTATTTTTTAACGGCATCTAGCACAGGAAATCTTTTTGGGCCTAGGAGAAGTTAGTGCTACTCAGCAGCGTACCCCACCCATGAAACAAGCTACACCGCCTGTTTACCTAACTACTATTTTGTAACGGTTTCTGGCCCAGGAAATCCTTTTGGGCCTTGTAGAATTTGGTGCTACTCAGCAGCGTACCCCACCCATGAAGCAAGCTACACCGCCTGTTTACTTAACTACTATTTTGTAACGGTTTCTGGCCCAGGAAATCCTTTTGGGCCTTGTAGAATTTGGTGCTACTCAGCAGCGTACCCCTCCCATGAAGCAAGCTACACCGCCTGTTTACCTAAGTACTATTTTTTAACGGCATCTGGCCCAGGAAATCCTTTTGGGTCTAGTAGTAATTTCTTCTACTCAGCAGAGTACCCTACCCATGAAGCAAGCTACACTGCCTTCTTCCTTTCTCAATGTAACCCCTCGACTCTGGGGTGTCCACTATCCCTCCAGCTCTCTCCTTCTCACAGGTGGACTACCGTGTGTTTTCACACTGTGGCGAATCTTTTGGGCCCAGGCATAAGAAGTCATCGAGGTAATGGATAATATGTGCCACCTTACAAACGTCCATGATGACACATTCGAGGAAGCAACTAAACGCCTCAAATAGTGAGCAGGATATGGAGCACCCCATGGGCAAACAGCGATCTATGTAGTATGCTCCTTCACAGAAGCAGCCCAATGGGAGGACACTATTCGGAGGCACAGGTAGTAACCGGAACGACCCCTCAATGTCTGTTTTGGCCATTAGGGTGCCACCTACCAACTTCCTGACTCACCTGATTGCCTCGTCAAAGGAGGTGCAGTACATAGTACTGTACTTGGTTCCGCGTCGATGTTGTCGTTTACTGACCTGCCCCTTGGATATGACAAATGGTGGATTAGTCTGAATGTATTGGGTTCATTTTTTGGCACAACTCCCAACGGGGGTACCACTACGTCTTCTAAGGAAACTGTTCTGAATGGACTCGCCGCCATTCTACCTAAAGATATTTATTTTTTTATTTTTTTTTGTCAAGACGTCTGGGCGTTGGTAGAGTGATTTTAGATTTTTACTCCAGCCTTTCTTGATTTTAGAAGGGCATGACATGCCTATATCTGTGTCTCCTCCTCCTTTTACTCCTCCACCTCTTTTCTTTTCGCATGACTATATGTAGATGTGACTTTTCAATGTGTTTGTTGTGTCTTCTGAGCAGTTTGTCAGCTTTTGGACACCTTTTCTATGTGTTTTCCATATGTTTGTATGTGTTTGTGTTTGCCTGCCATTGGTTTCAATGGGGTTCAACGGTGTTCGACGAACAGTTCGGCGAACACTTCCCTGTTCGACTAACCGAACCCGAACACTAGGGAGGTGGCTCAACACTACTCATTACTACTGCACTGCAAGGACCCCTCTCCACCTCCGGACCCCGATGCAGTTGTACTGGTGGTATTTTCGCCTCTAATATGATAGCGGCAAGGCAGGATGTGGACGCCCGCTCGGCCATGGCTGAGGTCATATGAGCCTTCTTTGGTCAATGTAATATTCTACAATGTGTAAAATGTTGGAGGGCTTTTTTTGGCGATTTGCACAAATTGAATTGTAAAATGTTCTAATACACCAGGACAAGTGAATTTTCAAAAATTTGACCCAAATTCCATTTTAATCAGATTGATTTGCTCATCTCTTGCATCCACATGTTTACCGCTGTGTAAATTGTTGGCAATTCATGGATATGGTTATGGGTTTTTGCTCCCCCTGCACAAAGATTGAGAAAGACAGCTTCCTGATCTTGATTAGAGGTCATGCACATGATGGACCACTTAAAAAGAAGACTGTTTCCTACCCTCAGGAGTAATGTTGGTGAGAAAGGGGTTAAAACACATGCAGAATCAGCTGAACATCAGAGCTGTTGTGGCAAGTTCTGACAAGCATGTCAAAGTATGTCACTATTATAATTTAACCAATGCAAAGCAAAAGTTCAATAAACAATTCGACATAATTTACAATTAAAACAGATACAATTTTACTGTACCACATCAATGATCTTTAACTCCTTAGTGCTGAGCTCTCTCCACATGCACACTACTGTTATGCTAAGGTAATTCAGTACCACAATGGACATAGAGGTCAGAGCACATACAGTGACCTGACAATAACCCAAAAACATAAAACGAGCTCTGAGACGTGGGAACTCTGCTGACTGCAATCCCTAATCCTCTCCAATCACACTAGAGGCAGCCGTGGATTGCGCCTAACGCTCCCTATGCAACTCGGCACAGCCTGAGAAACTAGCTAGCCTGAAGATAGAAAATAAGCCTACCTTGCCTCAGAGAAATACCCCAAAGGAAAAGGCAGCCCCCACATATAATGACTGTGAGTTAAGATGAAAAGACAAACGTAGAGATGAAATAGATTTAGCAAAGTGAGGCCCGACTTTCTGAACAGAGCGAGGATAGGAAAGGTAACTTTGCGGTCAACACCCTACAAAAACCACGCAAAGGGGGCAAAAAGACCCTCCGTACCGAACTAACGGCACGGAGGTACACCCTCTGCGTCCCAGAGCTTCCAGCAAGCAAGAAAAAACAAATAGACAAGCTGGACAGAAAAAAACAGCAAACAAAATAGCAAAGCGGAACTTAGCTATGCAGAGCAGCAGGCCACAGGAACGATCCAGGAGGAAACAGGTCCAATACTAGAACATTGACTGGAGGCCAGGATCAAAGCACTAGGTGGAGTTAAATAGAGCAGCACCTAACGACTTCACCACATCACCTGAGGAAGGAAACTCAGAAGCCGCAGTACCACTTTCCTCCACCAACGGAAGCTCACAGAGAGAATCAGCCGAAGTACCACTTGTGACCACAGGAGGGAGCTCTGCCACAGAATTCACAACACACTACAGACTTCCATCAAACCCTCACTGAAGTCTTTGGCGATGCCATATTCACAAACTGTGATGCTCAGCCAAAGGCATAGGAGACCATGACATTTACAACTTACTGCAGCACTATAGTGGGGGTAGCAGAGATCATATGATGGACTTTCATCTTGCGTATCATTAGTAAAAATCATGTTTGTAGATGACTATTTTTTAATACATGGTGATTAAGCATTAACACTTTGGTTTAGATATCATATTGATCATGATATATTTGTATTGAAGCACTAGCTCTTTTGGTCAACTTACACTTTGTACATCCTTATACATTATTATTTTACAGTAAAAGTAATAATAATAATAATAATTTTATTTATATAGCGCCAACATATTCCGCAGCGCTTTACAAATTATAGAGGGGACTTGTACAGACAATAAACATTACATCATAACAGAAATACAGTTCAAAACAGATACCAGGAGGAGTGAGGGCCCTGCTCGCAAGCTTACAAACTATGGGGAAAAGGGGAGACACGAGAGGTGGATGGTAACAATTGCTTTAGTTATTCGGACCAGCTATAGTGTAAGGCTCAGGTGTTCATGTAAAGCTGCATGAACCAGTTACCTGCCTAAGTATGTAGCAGTACAGACACAGAGGGCTAATACTGCATAAAGTGTATGAGAACATGAGGAGTAACCTTTTTTTTTTTTTTTTTATTATAAATAGGCCACACAGGGATCGTTAGGTTAATGCATTGAGGCGGTAGGCCAGTCTGAACAAATGAGTTTTTAGGGCAGTACTATTTGAACCAAATTTACAACTTGCAGTGCTCTTCTCATCTTGATTCTCTGCTATTTGCTTGTACTCTCCCTCAAAGACCTTCATATTACTATATCAATTTTTGTGCTCTTTTAATATTGCATAGTAAAAATATAAATTTACCTATATATATAAATCTCCCCTTGAGAAAGCGTAACAGCGAAACGTGCGTCGGGGCACTGGTGTCTGTACGTTGGGTCCCTTCGCCTTAATATGGGTAAGCTCTATTCTACCTTTATATTAGATATGGACTGATTAAGCTTTTTTATTGTCTTCCGATAAAATACTGCATGATAAACAGATAGACGGACTGATTATTTTTGTCACTATACTGGCTTAATAATCTGTACAATGATTTACGGATTCATGCCTTGCATGCAAATTCTTATGTGGATCATGGAAGTTCTTTAATATTCCCTTTGTTTGATATAGACTACCTTGCTACCCTTTACTTTTTGTGAAAGCCCCCTCCCACCTTTATCTGCTCGATTTTATCCCCTTTTGAATCCTCTTACATGTCCCATTTACTCTCTGGTTCATGTCTTTTTTACATTTAATCCTTAATAAAAAAATATATATATTTTATACTATATTGAGTGATGTTTTTCTGGGTACTTTGTAACCTGACTTTGGTTGTATATGTTAGTAGAACCCACCGGTTGTTGATCTTTATATGATGGGAAAACCCATATAACTACACACAGAAAAACCCACGATGGTCACAGAAATAGCTTGAATCTGACAAAAGTAATAGTAAATAAAAAATCTATGTAAATGAACAAATGGAAGTCAGACATTGCTTTTCAACCATTCTTCCACATAATTAAAAAAAAATAAAACACATGGAATAGGCCTCGACAGAAATGATGGAAACCCGAAAATAATGTGACAAAAAGGACATATTAAATCAAGGTGTGTTCACTAACTAGTATCACAGGTGTCTACAATCTTAGGAATCAGTGAGTGGGCCAGTATATAGGGCTACAGATACTCACAGTTCTGTTTGGCGACATCAGTTGTATCACACTCAACATGGACCAGAGGAAGCAAAGGAAAGAGTTGTCTCAGGAGATTAGAAAGAAAATTATAGACAAACATGTTAAAGGTAAAAGTTATAAGACCATCTCCAAGCAGCTTGATGTTCCAACAATTTTGCCCACGTGTGTATGTTTATATGTCTTTAGGATAGGCTACGTCCTCTGTATTAGCCTCATCCCTTTCTTAAAGTTGACTTTTCACAATTTTTTTTCATCTTGAACTGGACAAACAATGTAATGGCAGCAGAACAGAATAAAAACATTTTTTTGTTTTATTATTTTGCTTTTTTGTTACATTGATATTAACAATCAATGTATTTGACACCTAATAAGTTAGTTATCTTTAAATCCAAGAGGGTGTTTTCAGAGTTTTCACTGGAGACATGAAATTATTCCCCCTGTATGGCGTTGCCCAATCATAAACAGGCAACACCATACAGAAGAAAAAGAACACACCCCGACCATAGCTTAGTAGCTTAGAGCAGGTTACTCAGTGTTTAAAATGTTATTACATATAGCCTGATCTCCTGGTCAAACCTCTTGCATGATTAGAAAGTGCTGGGAGTAGAGTACAGATAGCTAACACTTTTCAGATAAAATCATAGTAGTCAGTGTGGGAAAGAGGGCAGCACAGATGAGTTTAGATTTGCCACAAGAAAACCCTTCTGTCAGCTCGCCTCCTTTTATAGCAATGTCACATCTTCTGTACCCCTCCTCTTTACAGACTCGGTGCCTCTCCAGTGATGAGCTCAAAGTTGTTAGTTATCATACTTATATCTGTCTTGCTCACAGCAACTTTTAATCGCTCTGCAATAAGTGCCAAGCTGGATGTCACAACCTCTCACACAGGGGTTGAATGTTCTGAGCTAATGTAGTGTATGTTCGTGTTCTCCTGTGTTGCTGACTGCTTATTATTGGGCAACATCATACATGGGAAAGAAGTACACGTCTCCATTAAAATGTAAATGAACTCATATGTTGCCAAATACTAAAATCTCCCAAATTTTATTATGTTCTGCAGCCACTATTATATGGTATGTCTAGTTTAACATATATCATAAGATATCTTTGTGTGGAAACTTCCTGAAGAAGAAGCCATGAGCTTCGAAACGCGTTGAATAAACCACCCGAACATCTTACAAGTATATCTGGATCTATTATTTGTCGCAGCAGCGCGGATGTAATCCACATTTCATCTATTATAACGGTTCTGAGAGGTCGCAGCGCCGACCTGTGGATCTGCAGCAGCTGACAAACTACACGCTCGTACTGTGTACTACCAGGTGAGCAGTTCTCTCACAATTGATCAGAAACAATCCTGGGGATAAGACCCTATTTGCGCTTTTTTTGTCTCCTATCTTTCAATACTAGTTTAACATGAAAAATTTAATGAAAGCTTCTTTAAAGTGTATATCGAAAACTTTTTTCTTTACTATGAGCCTGAAAACTATTAACAGCAGCTTTTTGCCAATGTCAAGTCGACAGAGCAGCAAATTCTTTTCTGCTCCACTCTATTGATGCGGCTTGACTGCTGACATCATACTGGTTGAGAATGGTCTCCCTGCTGCCTAACTACAGGAAGCCGGCTGTCAATCAGTATGATGCCGGCAGTCATGCCTCATCAATAGAGCAGCTCTTCTTCTTCTGGGCTGCTCTACTTACAAGGAGCAGCGGAATTGCCAGAAGGAGCAATCGGAAGTGTTGAGCCACCCCCTAGTGTTCGAGTTCGGTTCGGTTGGTCGAATTGGGGCGTGTTCGACGAATTTCATGGCATTGATGTTAACTTGGAGACACTCCTGTATCATCCTCTCTAGGCGTTTGCTATGCGTCAGACTTCATGTCTCCTGTGGACTTGCAAAGGATGGTCGAAAATATGGTTGAAACGATTGGAAAAAATTGCTGTTACCACCAGATACGATGTTACTGTTTCGGTTTGAGTAATGACTCGACAGTCTCATGGTTGGCAAGTTAGAACTCAGATATTCACTATGTGCACCACTGGTGTTTTGTGGAAAAGCAGATTTAAGATTCTGTAACAGTCTCTGCTGATACTCCTGCATGCGTGAATCTTTTTCTATGGCAGGAATTATTTCGCCAAATTTACTTTTATACCGGGGATCTAAGAGTGTGGCAACCCAGGAGTCGGCATTACTTCGGATTCTGACAATCCGAGGGTCATGTTGCAGGTAGTGCAGCAAGAAGGCACTCATGTGTCTTGCACATCCAGGAGGACCAAGTCCTTGTTGTCTTGGTGGCGACGAGGTGAGAATCATGCTTCCTTCCTCTGCACTCCCCCCCCAACCTCGCACAACAGAAATTTGATCAAGGTCTCCCTCATCTGATGAGTCTTCCATGCCCAGTGCCAGTTCATCCTCCATACTTCTTCCTTGGCTCCTGCACCTTCCTCAACAGTTTGGCTGCTACCATGCGCCCTCAGTAATCCCTCTCCCCCACCCTCCAATGTCAGCCGCCTTGGTGCTGCCGACTGTCTGGACCTTGGAGATATTATCCCTTCTGCATACAACTCCTCCTGTTCCTCCTCCTCCTCGTCCCACCACCTGACACCAAACACTGTTTAAGTTGTGCTCCACCATGTAAATGACCAGAATAGTCATGCTGATAATGGCATCGTCGATACTAAACATCTTCGTCGCTATTTCAAAACTGTAGAAGGGTGCATAGGTCCCTGATCTGTGACCACTCCTGCAGCGTGATTTGCCCCACCTCTTGATCTCGTTGGCCCAGCCTATACGTCATAACATATTGCACCAGGGCTCGTTGGTGCTGCCACAGTCGCTGCAACATGTGCAGACTTGAATTCCACCGTGTGGGCACATCGCATTTCAGCCGGTGTACTGGCAGGCCCAACGACTTCTGTAGGGATGTAAGTCGTTGAGCTGCATGATGCGAATGGCGGAAGTGAGCACACAGTGACCGTGCCCTCTGCATAAGCCCATCTAGATCAGGATAGTGGGATAAAAATTGCTGGACAACCAGGTTCAAAACGTGAGCCATGCAAGCCACATGTGTGACATTGCCGCAGCAATGGGTTAGATGCAGTAAAAATTTAGATACACAGGCAGTGTAGCTAGCTTCACAGGCGAGCTACACCGCTGACTTGCAGACACTGCTGCTAAGCCCAAAAAGATTTACTGGGTTAAATGCAGTAAAAAAATATTAGATACACAGGCTGTGTAGGTAACTTCACAGGCAAGCTACTCAGATGACTACAAGACAATTCTACTAGCCCAATAGGATTGGCTGAGCTAGATTACACCAAATCCAGTGACAAATACTTGCACAGCACTGGCACAGACCTGCCAGGCAAAAAGTGCTATGAACTGCTACCCTGAAAAGGGCTGATATTACAACTAGTCCCGACTACCTAAACCTATCTCTATCTAACTGCAAATTCGCTCGCAATTCACACTCTTAGGGCTCCTTCTCACCTGCAAGAAATACGTCTGAGTCTCCAGGTTAAAACCCTGCTCTGGTGTCGGCACTCCAGAGCGGAGCGTGCGGCCACACAGAAATACATGGAGTTGCACGCTCCGCTCTGGAGTGCCGGTGCTAGAGCTGGGTTTTAACCTGCGAGAATTGGACATATTTCTCACAAGTGAGAAGGAGCGCTTATACTGTATAGCACCCACAGAAGCAGCGGTGCCGTCTAACACTAAGCTGCAGCAGTGAGGAAATGGTGACGACGGGGAAAATGGCTGGTTCTTATAGGGCAAGGACATGTGACATACACAGCCAATGACACATGCCCTTCCTTGTGCGCATCACATGCACGTTGCTGTGTGTGTGTGCACTGCTGATAGGCTGAGAGACTGCACCGCCCCACTGTAAATGCGGAAAAGAAAAAAAATGGAGATTCGCATTACTTCAGCATAGATCTGTCCCCCGCCCTCCCCTGCACACTATACACTGAAACAGTCTATTAACATTGATAAACAGTTTTAATGTGAAAATCAAGTTAGGCTTTTGGTGAACGAACAGTTATCGAACAGAAACTCGAACAGCCGAATTTAAAGCAAATTGTTCGAGTTACATAGTTACATAGTTACATAGTTATTAAGGTTGAAGGAAGACTTTAAGTCCATCTAGTTCAACCCATAGCCTAACCTAACATGCCCTAACATGTTGATCCAGAGGAAGGCAAAAAAAACCCATGTGGCAAAGAGTAAGCTCCACATTGGGGAAAAAAATTCCTTCCCGACTCCACATACGGCAATCAGACTAGTTCCCTGGATCAACACCCTATCAAGGAATCTAGTGTATATACCCTGTAACATTATACTTTTCCAGAAATGTATCCAGTCCCCTCTTAAATGTAAGTAATGAATCACTCATTACAACATCATACGGCAGAGAGTTCCATAGTCTCACTGCTCTTACAGTAAAGAATCCGCGTCTGTTATTATGCTTAAACCTTTTTTCCTCCAAACGTAGAGGATGCCCCCTTGTCCCTGTTTCAGGTCTATGATTAAAAAGATCATCAGAAAGGTCTTTGTACTGTCCCCTCATATACTTATACATTAACATAAGATCACCGCCCAAAACAGCTCGAATTTGAGATTGGTGAAGAGTTCGACTCGAACACCGCTCATCTCTAGTGATTGGTGACCACTCTGTGCTGGTGCCGGGTAGAACATGCAGGTAGTTTGCAATTACCTGCTTGTTAGTTTTTAGGCACAGTCTTGGTGCTGCCATCTGTCCAGGTGCCGCCGCCTGTCCTGTGCTGACTGCTATGCTGTTGGACTACTGCCTGTAATGTAAGTACTGGTGTTCTTTTTTTTTGGCTACATTGTGTTTGGCTTTTAACAAGTTTAAATTTTGTTTTATTTATTTTTTCTGCAGTGTTTCACTTGACTGCTGCTTGCTCTTCAACCATGTCCTCAAGTGAAGAACTGACTGCTTCCCAGGGTGGATATGACACCGATTATGAAATCAAATTTGCTATTCTGATTGGTATGTATTGACTGCCGATACTATACCTGTTTTAAATCATGTAATTTCTTTACAGGTACCTTCCACTGATGAAGAGCAGGAGCAGTCAAGTGGAAATTAGTCTTCCCAGGGTCGTCGGGCCCATGTGTCTCAGGAGGAAAGACGTGGTGTAAATATTCTTTTAACCCCTTCCCGACCCATGACGCCACGTAGGCGTCATGAAAGTCGGTGCCATTCCGACCCATGACGCCTATGTGGCGTCATGGAAAGATCGCGTCCCTGCAGGCCGGGTGAAAGGGTTAACTCCCATTTCACCCGATCTGCAGGGACAGGGGGAGTGGTAGTTTAGCCCAGGGGGGGTGGCTTCACCCCCTCGTGGCTACGATCGCTCTGATTGGCTGTTGAAAGTGAAACTGCCAATCAGAGCGATTTGTAATATTTCACCTATTATAACGGGTGAAATATTACAATCCAGCCATGGCCGATGCTGAAATATCATCGGCCATGGCTGGAAATACTAATGTGCCCCCACCCCACCCCACCGATCGCCCCCCCAGACCCCCGATCTGGCCGGTACACTGCTCCGGCTCCCCTCCGTCCAGTGCTCCGCTCCCCCCCCCGTGCTCTTGTCCGCTCCCCCCGTGCTCCAATCACCCCCCCGTGCTCCGATCACCCCCCCTGCACTCCGATCCACCCCCCCCCGGTGCTCCATTCCACCCCCCCGTGCTCCGTTCCAGCCCCCCCGTGCTCCGTTCCACGCCCCCGTTCTCCGTTCCACCCCTCCCGCGCTCCGATTCCCCCCCCCCGTGCTCCGATCCCCCCCCCGTGGTCCCCCCCACCCCATCATACTTACCGATCCAGCCGGGGTCCCGTCCGTCTTCTCCCTGGGCGCCGCCATCTTCCAAAATGGCGGGCGCATGCGCAGTGCGCCCGCCGAATCTGCCGGCCGGCAGATTCGTTCCAAAGTGCATTTTGATCACTGAGATAGATTATATCTCAGTGATCAAAATAATAAAAATAATAAATGACCCCCCCCCCCTTTGTCACCCCCATAGGTAGGGACAATAAAAAAATAAAGAAATTTTTTTTTTCCACTAATGTTAGAATAGGGTTAGGGTTAGGGGTAGGGTTAGGGTTAGGGGTAGGGTTAGGGCTAGGGTTAGGGCTAGGGTTAGGGTTAGGGTTAGGGCTAGGGGTAGGGTTAGGGTTAGGGCTAGGGTTAGGGTTAGGGCTAGGGGTAGGGTTAGGGGTAGGGTTAGGGTTAGGGTTAGGGGTAGGGTTAGGGCCAGGGTTAGGGTTAGGGTTAGGGTTAGGGTTAGGGGTAGGGATAGGGGTAGGGTTAGGGCTAGGGTTAGGGTTAGGGTTAGGGCTAGGGGTAGGGTTAGGGTTAGGGTTAGGGGTAGGGATAGGGGTAGGGGTAGGGTTAGGGGTAGGGGTAGGGTTAGGGCTAGGGTTAGGGCTAGGGTTAGGGTTTCGGTATGTGCACACGTATTCTGTTCCTCTGCGGATTTTTCCGCTGCGGATTTGATAAATCCGCAGTGCTAAACCGCTGCGGATTTATGGCGGATTTACCGCGTTTTTTTCTGCGCATTTCACTGCGGTTTTACAACTGCGATTTTCTATTGGAGCAGTTGTAAAACCGCTGCGGAATCCGCACAAAGAAGTGACATGCTGCGGAATGTAAACCGCTGCGTTTCCGTGCAGTTTTTCCGCAGCATGTGTACAGCGATTTTTGTTTCCCGTAGGTTTACATTGAACTGTAAACTCATGGGAAACTGCTTCGGATCCGCAGCGTTTTCCGCAGCGTGTGCACATACCTTTAGAATTAGGCCATGTGCACACGGTGCGGATTTGGCTGCGAATCCGCAGCAGTGTTCCATCAGGTTTACAGTACCATGTAAACATATGAAAAACCAAATCCGCTGTGCCCATGGTGCGGAAAATACTGCGCGGAAACGCTGCGTTGTATTTTCCGCAGCATGTCAATTCTTTGTGCGGATTCCGCAGCGTTTTACACCTGTTCCTCAATAGGAATCCGCAGGTGAAATCCGCACAAAAAACACTGGAAATCCGTGGAAAATCCGCAGGTAAAACGCAGTGCCTTTTACCCGTGGATTTTTCAAAAATGGTGCGGAAATATCTCACACGAATCCGCAACGTTGGCACATAGCCTTAGGGTTAGGGTTGGAATTAGGGTTGTGGTTAGGGTTAGGGGTGTGTTGGGGTTAGGGTTGTGGTTAGGGGTGTGTTGCGGTTAGGGTTGTGATTAGGGTTATGGCTACAGTTGGGATTAGAGTTAGGGGTGTGTTGGGGTTAGTGTTGGAGGTAGAATTGAGGGGTTACCACTGTTTAGGCACATCAGGGGTCTCCAAACGCAACATGGCGCCACCATTGATTCCAGCCAATCTCGTATTCAAAAAGTCAAATGGTGCTCCCTTACTTCCGAGCCCTGACGTGTGCCCAAACAGTGGTTTACCCCCACATATGGGGTACCAGCATACTCAGGACAAACTGCGCAACAATTACTGGGGTCCAATTTCTCCTGTTACCCTTGTGAATCTAAAAAAATGCTTGCTAAAACATAATTTTTGAGGAAAGAAAAATGATTTTTTATTTTCACGGCTCTGCGTTGTAAACGTCTGTGAAGCACTTGGGGGTTCAAAGTGCTCACCACATATCTAGATAAGTTCCTTGGGGGGTCTAGTTTCTAAAATGGGGTCACTTGTGGGGGTTTCTACTGTTCAGGCACACCAGGGGCTCTGCAAACGCAACGTGACACCCGCAGACCATTCCATCAAAGTCTGCATTTCAAAAGTCACTACTTCCCTTCTGAGCCCCGACGTGTGCCCAAACAGTGGTTTACCCCCACTCATGGGGTATCAGCGTACTCAGGAGAAACTGGACAACAACTTTTGGGGTCCAATTTCTCCTGTAACCCTTAGGAAAATAAAAAATTCTGGGCTAAATAATTATTTTTGAGGATAGAAAACGTATTTATTATTTTCACGGCTCTGCATTATAAACTTCTATGAAGCACTTGGGGGTTCAAAGTGCTCACCACACATCTAGATAAGTTCCTTTCGGGGTCTAGTTTCCAAAATGGGGTCACTTGTGGGGGGTTTCTACTGTTTAGGCACATCAGGGGCTCTGCAAACGCAACGTGACGCCCGCAGAGCATTCCATCAAAGTCTGCATTTCAAAACGTCACTACTTCAATTCCAAGCCCCGGCATGTGCCCAAACAGTAGTTTACCCCCACATATGGGGTATCACCGTACTCAGGAGAAACTGGACAACAAATATTGGGGTCAAATTTCTCCTGTTACCCTTGGGAAAATAAAACATTCTGGGCTAAATAATTATTTTTGAGGAAAGAAAACGTATTTATTATTTTCACGGCTCTGCATTATAAACTTCTATGAAGCGCTTGGGGGTTCAAAGTGCTCACCACACATCTAGATAAGTTCCTTTGGGGGTCTAGTTTCCAAAATGGGGTCACTTGTGGGGGGTTTCTACTGTTAAGCCACATCAGGGGCTCTGCAAACGCAACGTGACGCCCACAGAGCATTCCATCAAAGTCTGCATTTCAAAACGTCACTACTTCACTTCCGAGCCCCGGCATGTGCCCAAACAGTGATTTACCCCCACATATGGGGTATCAGCGTACTCAGGAGAAACTGGACAACAAATTTTGGGGTCAAATTTCTCCTGTTACCCTTGGGAAAATAAAAAATTGCAGGCTAAAAGATCATTTTTGAGAAAATAATTTTTTTTTTTTATTTTCATGGCTCTGCGTTATAAACTTCTGTGAAGCACTTGGGGGTTCAAAGTCCTCACCACACATCTAGATTAGTTCCTTTGGGGGTCTAGTTTCCAAAATGGTGTCATTTCTGGGGGATCTCCAATGTTTAAGCACACAGGGGCTCTCCAAACGTGACATGGTGGATTGGAGCTAATTTTCCATTTAAAAAGCCAAATGGCGTGCCATCCCTTCCGAGCCCTGCCGTGCGCCCAAACAGTGGTTTACCCCCACATATGGGGTATCAGCGTACTCAGGACAAACTGGACAACAATATTTGGGGTCCAATTTCTCCCATTATCCTTGGCAAAATAGGAAATTCCAGGCTAAAAAATCATTTTTGAGGAAAGAAAAATTATTTTTTATTTTCATGGCTCTGCGTTATAAACTTCTGTGAAGCACCTGGGGGTTTAAAGTGCTCAATATGCATCTAGATAAGTTCCTTTGGGGGTCTAGTTTCCAAAATGGGGTCACTTGTGGGGGAGCTCCAATGTTTAGGCACACAGGGGCTCTCCAAACGCGACATGGTGTCCGCTAACAATTGGAGCTAATTTTCCATTCAAAAAGTCAAATGGCGCGCCTTCCCTTCCGAGCCCTGCCGTGTGCCCAAACAGTGGTTTACCCCCACATATGAGGTATCGGCGTACTCGGGAGAAATTGCCCAACAAATTTTATGATCCATTTTATCCTACTGCCCATGTGAAAATGAAAAAATTGAGGCGAAAAGAATTTTTTTGTGAAAAAAAAGTACTTTTTCATTTTTACAGATCAATTTGTGAAGCACCTGAGGGTTTAAAGTGCTCACTAGGCATCTAAATAAGTTCCTTGGGGGGTCTAGTTTCCAAAATGGGGTCACTTGTGGGGGAGCACCAATGTTTAGGCACACAGGAGCTATCCAAACGCGACATGGTGTCCGCTAACGATGGAAATAATTTTTCATTCAAAAAGTCAAATGGCGCTCCTTCCCTTCCGAGCCTTACCATGTGCCCAAACAGTGGTTTACCCCCACATGTGAGGTATTGGTGTACTCAGGAGAAATTGCCCAACACATTTTAGGATCCATTTTATCCTGTTGCCCATGTGAAAATGAAAAAATTGAGGCTAAAAGAATTTTTTTGTGAAAAAAAAGTACTTTTTCATTTTTACGGATCAATTTGTGAAGCACCTAGGGGTTCAAAGTGCTCACTGCATCTAGATAAGTTCCTTGGGGCGTCTAGTTTCCAAAATGGGGTCACTTGTGGGGGAGCTCCAATTTTTAGGCACACGGGGGCTCTCCAAACGTGACATGGTGTCCGCTAAAGAGTGGAGCCAATTTTTGATTCAAAAAGTCAAATGGCGCTCCTTCCCTTCCAAGCCCTGCCGTGCGCCCAAACAGTGGTTTACCCCCACATATGAGGTATCAGCGTACTCAGGACAAATTGGACAACAACTTTCGTGGTTCAGTTTCTCCTTTTACCATTGGGAAAATAAAAAAATTGTTGCTAAAAGATAATTTTTGTGACTAAAAAGTTAAATGTTCATTTTTTCCTTCCATGTTGCTTCTGCTGCTGTGAAGCACCTGAAGGGTTAATAAACTTCTTGAATGTGGTTTTGAGTACCTTGAGGGGTGCAGTTTTTAGAATGGTGTCACTTTTGGGTATTTTCAGCCATATAGACCCCTCAAACTGACTTCAAATGTGAGGTGGTCCCTAAAAAAAATGGTTTTGTAAATTTCGTTGTAAAAATGACAAATCGCTGGTCAAATTTTAACCCTTATAACTTCCTAACAAAAAAAAATTTTGTTTCCAAAATTGTGCTGATGTAAAGTAAACATGTGGAAAATGTTATTTATTAACTATTTTGTGTCACATATCTCTCTGGTTTAACAGAATAAAAATTCAAAATGTGAAAATTGCGAAATTTTCAAAATTTTCGCCAAATTTCCGTTTTTATCACAAATAAACGCAGAATTTATTGACCTAAATTTACCACTAACATGAAGCCCAATATGTCATGAAAAAACAATCTCAGAACCGCTAGGATCCGTTGAAGCGTTCCTGAGTTATTACCTCATAAAGGGACACTGGTCAGAATTGCAAAAAACGGCAAGGTCTTTAAGGTCAAAATAGGCTGGGTCATGAAGGGGTTAATCAGAGTTGTAATTGATTTTTTTTTTATTTTTACTTACAATTATTTTGTTTTATTGGATCTATAGGTTCCACAATGGGAAGAAGCCAAACAGGACATTGAAAATGAGCAACTAATTCACCAAGAGCGAGTACCGTTGTGGGACACCCGTGATCGTCAGCACTCCAACATTGCTGTGATTCGACGACTCTGGGAAGAAGTGGCCAGTGCTGCATGATTGGGACCGTGCCACGCCACGTACCAGAAATGATTTTGGTAAGTATTGCAATGTGGTGTGACACGCCAGTGAAACTGTGAATGTAGGTGCATTGTTTTACAATTAATTGCTTCCTTTTTTTCCCCCCTTCACAGTGAAGAGAATACGAGTGCGTTGGCGCTCGATGAAGGATCGCTTCAACAAAGACATGAGACAGGAGAACCAGGTTAAAAGTGGTGCTGCTCAAAGGTTACTAAGAAAATACAAATACCACCAGAACCTTGCTTTTCTGAGGCCTGCGCTTGCTACGCGAATGTGAGTATCTTTTGTGTTGTCTTACTATTATTTAACCTTTTTTGTTTTTTACTAATGTTTTTCTTTTATTTTCACCACAGAACCTGGTGCAGCACCACACAACCTGGATCATCCTCTGTTGGAGCAGACCCTCATCGACCAGTCAATGAACAGGCACAATCCCAATCATCCACCAGCGATGTAGCAACCTGTCAAACCTCATAGGCTGAGGAACAGGCAGCCGTCGGGCCATCAGGTTTTCCCCTTTCCCAGCCCTCTGCCGCTGCTTTTGTTGGGTCTTCTTGTTAGCGGCAGAGGATTCAAAGAAATCCTACTCCAACCGGAATCAGAACCAAGACCGACACAGCGGGAAATATTAAAAATGTATATATTTATTTAGTGACAAAATAAAAGACCTTTAAAATATACAGACATTATGTTCCATCAAAAAATGCATATATTTACATAAAAACATATATATAGAAAAATGTGCACGTAGCAGGACTTCATATGGCAGGTTACTCCGTCATAATACTACATAGTAAATAAATAATTAATGTCCCCAGGGACTCAATGCTTATTATAGCGCCATATTGCACATAAAAAAGTGTTCCAAAAATTCAAAAAAATAAAAAAATGAATAAGGTGTGCAGACAATGTGTCACTTAATCAATAAAAGGGAGGGGTAATCCGGATCTATAAGGATCATAAAAGTGCAAAAATGTGCTTGAAATAAGGTGCTATACATAAAGTGCAATGCGTGCTATATCTAAAGTGCAATGCATGCACGCTATCTGGAGTCACTTACTTATAAAGATGGGGGGAGTTGTATTAGGACCGCCAATTGCCTGCAAACGTGCACCCCGACGCGCGTTTCGGAAGCGCTGTTCCTTCGTCAGGGGGTGAGGGCCTGAGAGATGTCACTCATGCACAAGTTTAGGCACTTAAGCTCGGTATTCCAGGATGGGATTAAGGTGCTTGGTGATAGACTGAAGAGTGGGTTCACCCATGTGAACACACTTCTACGAGATGTCAAAAAAACGCCTGGAAGCCGACCTTGAGAGACCGGCGCAACTTTTTCCTTCAATAGAGCAGGAAGTGTTGGAAAACCTTACGCCTCAATTCCAGCTCAACGTTGTGCAGCTCTGCCAGGCTGCTTACAGCCACGCATTGCAGCAGTCCGGAAGCTACAATCCACAGGCTGGAGGATATTACTAGCAGCCGAATATCTACTTTCAAACTCCCACATGAGAACAGATAAGTATTTTTTGTAATTAACCCCTTACTGACCTCGGACGGGATAGTACGTCCAAGGTCAGCTCCCCTGCTTTGATGCAGGGCTCCGCGGTGAGCCCGCATCAAAGCCGGGACATGTCAGCTGTTTTGAACAGCTGACATGTGCCCGCAATAGCGGTGGGTGAAATCGCGATTCACCCGCCGCTATTAACTAGTTAAATGCCGCTGTCAAACGCAGACAGCGGCATTTAACTACCGCATCCGGCCGGGAGGCCGGATATGAGCTCATCGCCGACTCCCGTCACATGATCGGAGGTCGGCGATGCTTCTCCATTGTAACCATAGAGGTTCTTGAGACCTCTATGGTTACTGATCGCCGGTAGCTGTGAGCACCACCCTGTGGTCGGTGCTCACAGCACACCTGATTTTCTACTACATAGCAGCGAACATAAGATTGCTGCTATGTAGCAGAGGCGATCGGGTTGTGCCTGCTTCTAGCCTCCCATGGAGGCTATTGAAGCATGGCAAAAGTTAAAAAAAAAGTTTAAAAAAATGTGAAAAAAATAAAAAAAATATAAAAGTTTAAATCACCCCCCTTTCGCCCCAATCAAAATAAATCAATAAAAAAAAAAATCAAACCTACACATATTTGGTATCGCCACGTTCAGAATCGCCCGATCTATCAATAAAAAAAGCATTAACCTGATCGCTAAACGGCGTAACGAGAAAAAAAATCAAAACGCCAGAATTATGTTTTTTTGGTCGCCGCAACTTTGCATTAAAATGCAATAACGGGCGATCAAATGAACGTATATGCACCGAATTGGAATTATTAAAAACGCCAGCTCGGCACGCAAAAAATAAGCCCTCAACCGACCCCAGATCATGAAAAATGGAGACACTACGAGTATCGGAAAATGGCGCAATTTTTCTTTTTTTTAGCAAAGTTTGGAATTTTTTTTCACCACTTAGGTAAAAAATAACCTAGACATGTTAGGTGTCTATGAACTCATAGTGACCTGGAGAATCATAATGGCAGGTCAGTTTTAGCATTTAGTGAACCTAGCAAAAAAGCCAAACAAAAAACAATTGTGGGACTGCCCTTTTTTTTGCAATTTCACTGCACTTGGAATTTTTTTCCCGTTTTCTAGTACACGACATGGTAAAACCAATGATGTCGTTCAAAAGTACAACTCGTCCCGCAAAAAATAAGCCCTCACATGGCCAAATTGACGGAAAAATAAAAATGTCATGGCTCTGGGAAGGAGGGGAGCAAAAAACGAACATGGAAAATCCCAAGGTCATGAAGGGGTTAAGATACTCAGTTCCACTTCCAGCAGGTTTCATAATCCGAATGTGTTTGCCATCCACAGCCCTCACACAGTTAGGAAAATTACAAATGTTCTTGAATTTTTCAGCATTTTCAAGCCAGAGTTCAGTTGTGGGTTTGGGGAGGAATTCTTGATGCAGAACGTCACATAAAGCCCTGCAGGTGTCTCCAACAATCCCAGAAAGGGTAGACACTTCAGTCCAGAATTGGAAATGGAGAGATGATAAGGTCTCTCCGGTAGCCAGGAATCTGCCGAACAGAAAATGGAAATAAAAAAATTAATACATGGGTTTTCTAACAATAATACTATAAACATGTGTTTGTTTTTCAAAATTACGTACCTCAGGGTCACCAACAGACGTTCCCCGGCAGGAATTGCTCTACGGAGTTATGTGTCATGCCTGGTAATTGATCCTTGGACACTTTGCAGCAAGTCAGCGAAACTCCGTTCAGACATCCTTGTGTAGTCAAAAAACTTCTGAGGGTTTGCACGCAGCTCGGAGTATAACGAGTGGTAGACTCCATGACTCTCTTGGAGTTCAAGGATGGGGTGTTGCCAGTAGCAATGATGACATATTCTCAGTCTTTGTCTTCTTCTTTCTTCTTGATAAGCAAAAGCAAAGGCAACAGCCAATTTTAATTGTAAATCCAGATTAGAATAGAAGCTCTCCATGTCAAGATCTATCTTGCAGAAGGATACAGCAGCCAAAGACGAGGATTTCCTCAGTGCAGTGTGTCTATATATATATAGAGAGAGAGAGAGAGAGAGAGAGAGAAGTCCCATGAGACATGCCCATTGGGTGTCTGATGTCAAGGAAAAGTTACTGTAAAACATTGGAAATATCGAACGCATGCGCATAAACAATGCAAATGCATGAAAACGCTGCTTTTTATGTCATGCGTAAGATGATGCGGATAAAAAAAGCTATGTAAGCATGCGTTTGTATGTGTTTTTGCATGCGTTTACGCATGTGGATGATATGCTGCAGACTCAAACGCTGCCCCATGACTCCTGCATTAGAGGCGGAGGTTGACATGATGGCTCTGGACGGAGAGGCAAGGAAGTCTGTCATGCTATGACCTCCCCAGGCGGGGAACACCTTTGACAAAGTACTGCAAATACTTGAAGAGACGCATGGAGACCTCACAGACGTAGGGGAGTTATGCACGCATTCGTTTAGGCATATTCAAGGAGAGGGGGAGACTGTGATGCAGTACATGAACGTGCTACAGGAGCTATCGCAATCCTTAAGAAAAACGGCATAGGATTAGGACCCCCGACATAGTGCTGCGAGACCAGTTAGTGACGGGCCTGAGATGCGCTGGTTGGGCGGGCTTTGCGTGAGTGCCTGCGAGTTAACCCACACATGACTTTTGCCAACATTGGGGAAGAAGCGGACATAGGCAAGCGAGAGCTGGGGATTGCAGCCTTGACAGGGATGGTCAGGAGTTGAGATGTATCCGCCTCCAACGAGGAAGAAGCGAAGTGGTCCCGCGACCAAGGAATGGAGAAAATATGGACAGCAATCGAGAACCTGAAGGTAGTCTATATTGCCACCTTGGAGATCCACGCCTTACCCCAAGGTAACTCACCTCAACAATTGAAAAGGTTACAGGAGAGGTGTGGGGCATGAAAATAACTTTAGCAGCAGCTCCCGAATTCAACCACATATCGTCGCTGAGAAGAACAAAGGTGGAGGTAGTATGCTTCCTGTAGTGGTCGATGATCGAGTGCTGGGCGTGCGGACGAGTGGGACACCAGTCCAGAAATTGCCCTAACCGAGAAAAGCAACGGCAAAGATCTGCTCCCCCCTCTGAAGATTCTGCTAACTGGAGAGAATGCCTCCCCTGGAGGGAATGGTACAGCGGGAGGAGAGAAGCCGCACCTAGAGCCACAATGATGGATGCTGAGAAGAGATGGGGAAAGTGTTGACTGGCTACAGTGAGATGTCTGCACTATTTAGGCGCATGGAGGTGAGTCTGGTGAAACTCCAAGCTGGATCCGAAGGTCCCGTCTGTGAGATTTGACCAAAAGGAGAAGGGACGTCTGCCCGAGTGGTCCACAGGAGTAAATCGATACCTTGCCTACCACAAGTTCCCAAAGAAGGGAAGAAAGCAACAAGTGATCCTGCGACACTCGTTCCCGAGGTTCCCGATGGTGAGAAGGAAGAACCACTTGCACCATTCCCTAAAGTGGAAAGTTTGCTGCCGTCAGCTCACAAGATCCTGACCGGATGGAAGAGATGAAGCAGCTGTGTGAGACAGAGAGTGAGGCTGAAAAGGAATGGGAAGTGATGCTCGCAGAGCCCAGCGCGGATGACGAAGGGTCTGGCCTGCACGGTCTTATTTCGTCTTATTCCAGTTCTGATGGGAGTGCGCCTGTCACTGAGAGGACGAGCTATGGAGAATTGCCAGTACTACATTCCCAAGCTGAGGAACCCGAGCAAAAAGTCCCCAAGGTTTCTGCTGATGATAAAGAAAAGGGTGACCCGTCTGATCAAACGTCTGCTGGCAGCAAAAACAAGAAGAAAAAGATGGAAGCCGTTGAGAAACCTAAGGTGACAACACAAAATTCATCTGAGGAATTTTCTTCTACAGCTATTGATGATAAAGAGGAAGAATTTCTCAACTTGACTCACGAGCCACTCCTAGACCGTTTCTTTTGGCAGATGGTGGAACAAGAAAGGCAGGAGAGGGCATGAAAATTGCGGGTGTCCGTCTCCCCTCAAAAGAGCGAAAAGGGGAATGAAGAGTTCTCACCCATGGAATGGTGAGCTAAAAGAGAAGAGGAATGTAAGGAGACAGATCAGACAGTGTGTACCTGTATGCAGGGTCCGGAACTGAAAGAGCTGCATTCTGTGTTCCCAGGGGAAAGCCTGAGTGGGGCAGCCTTTCCTTGCAGTCTGGAGTAAGCCTGAGTGAGACAGGGCTTCCTGCAGTCCCAGGAGGGCAGGAAGAGCTAAAGAAGTGGCGAAGGAGTAAGAGAGGAGGAAAGTGCATGAAGCAGAGCAGTCTGGCACCGGCAGAGAGCAGCGCAGAGAGCAGCGTGCTGAATGGTGAGTGGCACGCTCTGCTTCCCCACCTGAGAGGACTGACTTGGCGACGGACCGCATAGAAGGAGCACCCGTTGCCTTCGGAGAGAGTCGTGCAGAGCAGGGCTGTGGGGAGCAGAGTCTTGCAGAGCCGTGCCCACAGAGCAGAGCCAAGCGGGGTGCTGTAGCAGCCAAAAAGGGGAGTGCGCCATCCAGGGAGCACCAGCGCCACACAGACCAGCGACCTCCGTCGACAGCGGGGACCAGAAAAAGATACAGGCAGTGCGTACCTGGTGACCGCCATAAAGCCAGGTGCCAGTCTCTCCAGAATAGTGAGTACCGTGCAAGTGCTGCTTGACAGAGACCGGAGCGTGGCCGTCAGCTACCCCTAACTGTGCTAGTAGTTAATATTGGCCCAGACACTTGTGACCTAACCTTGCCAGCGTATGTTTATAGAGCCACACTGGGATCTACAGGACTGTGGCCCTCACTGTTAGTTAGCCACTACAGTATATGGACTAGGGGCAGTGCAAGGTATCGGAGACCAACCACTGTCACCAGAAGAAGGGGAATTGTTATGTGCTGAACCCCATTAGTAAGGACACTGCGCCCGCCGTTGCTATAGAGTATGCAGCAGGAGCTGCAGTGTTTGTACTTCCTGTAACCCTTGTTACCAGATTGTCGTCATTTGTACTGTTGTACTTCAGTTTTGCCACTTATACTGTTTAATTATTTACCTCCCTGGTTGGAGTATTTTCCCTGTAAATAAACCTGTTAACCCTTGCCCTGCCTCCCGTCCATCACTGCATCCCACGTACCTGCTAGAACCCTTCATCAGCACCGAAGCCGGCATCAAAGTCAGGGACACAACATATGAAGTAAATATCTCGTATAGTACATCATATGTCATGAAAAGGGTTAAGGTTCCTGCCCAGCTTGTTGGCTGTCCCTGTACCTTACAGGAACATTAATTAATAGGGAGTGATAATGGTATGGACACAGTTTTGCTGCAGTCATCAATTTAGAAGAAAAATTCTGGAAAAAAAAATAGTACTATGGAAAACTAGTACTATGAAAAATTGAGGCACTGCACGTAAAAGTACAAAAGATAACAGAGGGTATTGCAAAAGAAATCTAAAGGCCCAGACAGTCTGGTGGAAAATCGGCCTAGAAAGATAATAGATTCCGAATGGCACAAAGTAAATATAAAAAATCTAAAATAAACAATATGTGAAGCAACTTGGAAAAGTCCACAAAAAATAAGATAATGCACATTTTCTAACTAGTAAAACAGAAGAATGAATGTTGGCCCCATACAAAAAGCATCACAGGATTAGTATTGCATTACACTTTGTGGCAGATATATTAAAACTGTCTAATTTTTAGACAGTGAAGGCTTAGACTAGACTTAAAATATGTCAAATTGATAAAAACTATACATATTTTATGGAATTGATGCATCTTTAGAAACATTACACCATCTATTGGATGTCTTTCTTTAATCACTAATTTGTGCAAAAAAAATGGCACTTTTTTGGTACATGTTGCATTTCAGGCCGCGTCTCCTTTCCTACAATTCATGCCCCTATGTATGTATGCCTGTTTTTAGAACAAATTGAGCCATGATAGCTAGGTTTTTGTGGCATTAAGCATAGCAAATCTCTCTCTGTGATTTTAATGGTCACTCTCTTAGGATACATTTCTTCTGTATCATGACAGTGTAGAAAAAAAGACTAACTTACTATTGGAGACTTGTAAAGCTATATAAGGTTGTCTAGTTCAGTTTGAAGGTATCACAATGTGCTGACCACCTCATTGGTTCACATTTTCTATAGGTATGGCCAGGACCGGACTGGCCATCTGGCAATTCTGCCAAATGCCAGAAGGGCCTGTCTAGTCGTGGGCTACCTTGTCTGCTACATTGTTAACAGAATTGGTGTTCTCAAGACACCCGTACTGTAAAGAGTTGTGATGGAGGTATCATTAGAAATATTGGTTTGGTACTAAATCTTCCTTTCCTACATGCAGGGTAATATTAGCAATATATATATCATCTGGTGCTTGGGGACGGGGACAACATGGACCTGTGTGATTTCAAATTCCAGGGCTGAATTTCAGTCCCAGTCCGTACCTGGGTATGGCCAACATGGCATTTACATCATGGCAGTGGCGCGTCCAGGATCTACTGTGGTTTTTAAATTGTCTGACTCACAATTCTTTGTTCTTGCTGGGTAACAGCTGTGATTCTACTAGTGAGAAAATCATTCCCCCACAAAATCAAAAAATGTTAAATAGGCGATTTAGAAACCCTGGTGGCAGCTGACAACTGAAGTTTGCATTTGCATGTCACCCACACCACTTCTGCAATGCAAACATTACATATTGCCATACCTTAAACATGCATGTTCTGTGTACACAGAAAGGAGGAGCCAGCACTCATTCCTCAGGAACACAAAGATTATTGTCTGAAAACTCAACATGACTAAAGGCCGCCATGAGTTGTGAATTCTGTGGTCAAGCTCCCTCCTGTGGTCATGAGTGGTACTTCGGCTGGTTCTGTCTATGAGCTTCCTCTGGTGGATGTGAGTGGGGCTGCGGCTTCTGAGTTTCCTTCCTCAGGTGACGAGGTTAAGTCGTTAGGTGCTGCTCTATTTACCTCCACCTAGTTCTTTGTTCCTTGCCTCCAGTCAATGTTCCAGTATTGGTCTTGCTCTCTCCTGGATTGTCTTGTGGCCTGTCTGCCCTGCATAATTTAAGTTCTGCTTGTGTTACTTTTGTTTGCTATTTTTTCTGTCCAGCTTGCTATATTGGTTTTTCTTGCTTGCTGGAAGCTCTGGGACGCAGAGGGAGCACCTCCGTGCCGTTAGTCGGTACGGAGGGTCTTTTTGCGCCCTCTGCATGGTTGTTTGTAGGTTTTTGTGCTGACCGCAAAGCTATCTTTACTATCCTCGGTCGATTCAGTAGGTCGGGCCTCACTTTGCTAAAACCTATTTCATCTCTGTGTTTGTATTTTCATCTTTACTCACAGTCATTATATGTGGGGGCTGCCTTTTCCTTTGGGGAATTTCTCTGAGGCAAGGTAGGCTTATTTTTCTATCTTCAGGGCTAGCTAGTTTCTCAGGCTGTGCCCGAGGCGCCTAGGTCTGGTCAGGAGCGCTCCATGGCTACCTCTAGTGTTGTGTGATAGGATTAGGGATTGCGGTCAGCAGAGTTCCCACGTCTCAGAGCTCGTCCTATGTTATTCATAACTATCAGGTCACTTTGTGTGCTCTTAATCACCAGGTCCATTGTGTTTCTGAATCACCAGTTCATAACAGCCATGCACATTAGATCATTCAGTTGGCAGCCATCTTTTCAAGCTTTCCCATCACACATGAGCGCTCACTCAGCTCCTGTGTTCTCTGTGGGAGAGTCGTTGCTAGACATCTCCAGGGGACAATACAATTAACAATCCGAAATCGAACATGACTAATTAAGCTTTCCCAGGGCTCCCATAAACAAATGGAAAGAGCTCCCATACGCATTAGATTGTCGGCCGAACCTGTCGATATCGGCAGATTTGCCGACAGTAGTCTAATGTGTATGGAGGGCTAAAATCTCTTTTATCTTGTCAACTTTGTAAAGTTACAGTAAATCAATAGGTTTGACCATATGCAGGAAAGATTTACAACTGATCTCCAGTAAGTCCAATCAGGAAATTAATAAGATTTAAGCACAATTTTGGCTTAATCAGTGAACCAATAACCCTCTTAAGGTGCATTTTAACTGCACATTTATACTTTGCCACCAAGTATGCAATGTAAATTGGCTACTCATCCTTCTTGGTTAAGAGCTAAATGCTCAATCATCATGTGAAATTATTTTTTGGCTTGCTTAAATGATCATTGTTTTCAATAGCACATCTTCCTGTATACATATGACATGTGCTGCCGAGAACAAAAGCAGCCTGTTCATACAGAATTATATACTACTTATTGTTATATACATGCAAACACATGGAGTGGACATAAAATCTCACCAATCATTATAAAACAATTCATTTATTTAAATAAATAGTACATACAAATACACCAATGTACATATTACAAGTAAATACCCAAATACCGGAAGTACACAATTAAAGAGCTAGTGGTAAACCAGGGAAACAGCGGGAGATACAATATAATCCCTCATGGTAACAGCATAACTCCAGTCAGACTGCGCAAAATTCTAAAGGTACCGTCACACATAGCGACGCTGCAGCGATACCGACAACGATCCGGATCGCTGCAGCGTCGCTGTTTGGTCGCTGGAGAGCTGTCACACAGACAGCTCTCCAGCGACCAACGATCCCGAGGTCCCCGGTAACCAGGGTAAACATCGGGTAACTAAGCGCAGGGCCGCGCTTAGTAACCCGATGTTTACCCTGGTTACCATCCTAAAAAGTAAAAAAACAAACGCTACATACTTACCTTCCGCTGTCTGTCCTCGGCGCTCTGCTTCTCTGGTCTGGCTGTGAGCGCCGTGCAGCCAGAAAGCAGAGCGGTGACGTCACCGCTCTGCTTTCCGGCTGACCGACGCTCACAGCCAGAGCAGGAGGAGAGCAGAGCACAGCGCTGGAGGACAGACGGCTGTAGGCAAGTATGTAGTGTTTGTTTTTTTACTTTTAGGATGGTAACCAGGGTAAACATCGGGTTACTAAGCGCGGCCCTGCGCTTAGTTACCCGATGTTTACCCTGGTTACCAGCAAAGACATCGCTGAATCGGTGTCACACACGCCGATTCAGCGATGTCTACGGGGAGTCCAGCGACGAAATAAAGTTCTGGACTTTCTTCCCCGACCAGCGACAGCACAGCAGGGGCCTGATCGCTGCTGCCTGTCACACTGGACGATATCGCTAGCGAGGACGCTGCAACGTCACGGATCGCTAGCGATATCGTCTAGTGTGACAGTACCTTAAGACACATCCTATCAGTAAATCCATCCCACAATTACAGTGCCTACAAGTAGTATTCAACCCCCTGCAGATTTAGCAGGTTTACACATTTGGAATTAACTTGGCATTGTGACATTTGGACTGTAGATCAGCCTGGAAGTGTGAAATGCACTGCAGCAAAAAAGAATGTTATTTCTTTGTTTATTTTTTTTTTTAATTGTGAAAAGTCTTTTCAGAGGGTCATTTATTATTCAACCCCTCAACCCACCAGAATTCTGTTTGGTTCCCCTAAAGTATTAAGAAGTAGTTCAGGTACAAAGAACAATGAGCTTCACATGTTTGGATTAATTATCTCTTTTTCCAGCCTTTTCTGACTATTTAAGACCCTCCCCAAACTTGTGAACAGCACTCATACATGGTCAATATGGGAAAGACAAAGGAGCATTCCAAGGCCATCAGAGACAAGATCGTGGAGGGTCACAAGGCTGGCAAGGGGTACAAAACCCTTTCCAAGGAGTTGGGCCTACCTGTCTCCACTGTTGGGAGCATCATCCAGAAGTGGAAGGCTTATGGAACTACTGTTAGCCTTCCACGGCCTGGACAGCCTTTGAAAGTTTCCTCCCGTGCCGAGGCCAGGCTTGTCCGAAGAGTCAAGGCTAACCCAAGGACAACAAGGAAGGAGCTCCGGGAAGATCCCATGGCAGTGGGGACATTGGTTTCAGTCAATACCATAAGTAACGTACTCCACCGCAATGGTCTCCGTTCCAGACGAGCCCGTAAGGTACCTTTACTTTCAAAGCGTCAAAAAAGCAGCAAAAAAAAAAAACAGACCATCAAACTAAAACCACCATATTTTATTGTTGGTATGCTGTTCCTTTTCTGAAATGCTTTGCTAAGTCTACGCAGGACATGATGAGACATACACCTTCCAAAAAGTTAAACTTTTGTCAAGAAGTTGGGAAAAAATTAGGTAATGTGCTCTAGATAACTGTGTTATATCCTGCAGAAATGAGCCCTGGCTGCAAGAAGTGATGGCGGTCTGTGCTGGATGCAGATGAAAAGCGAAGATGAAGAACTTCACCTAGAGATGTCACTGGTGAGTCAGTGTGTTACCTGTACACTGACACTATACACTGCATAATTTATACAGAGGTCCTGTGTACAAAGTCAGAGGTGATCACTGTATTACCTGTATACTGACACTATAGACAGAGCTCCTGTGTATAATGTCACTGGTGATCCCTGTATTACTTGTATACCATACACTATATACAGAGCTTCAGTGTATAATGTCACCAGTGATCCCAGTTTTACACTGACACTGTATACAGAGCTCCAGTGTATAATGTCACTGATCACTGTATTACTTGTGTTATGGACCTGGTGGTTAAGAGCACCCGGAACGACCTGATGGTTAAACTCACACAGGACAAGCTCTGGGAAGTGGGAACTCTGCTGACCGCAACCCCTAATCCTGTCACACAACTAGAAATAGCCGTGGAGCGTACCTAACACGACCTAGACGCCTCTTCACAGCCTAAGAGCTAACTAGCCCTAGAGATAGAAAATAAAGCCTACCTTGCCTCAGAGAAATTCCCCAAAGGAAAAGGCAGCCCCCCACATATATTGACTGTGAGTTAAGATGAAAGTCACAAACACAGAGATGAAACAGGTTTCAGCAAAGGGAGGCCAGACTTACTAAACAGACTGAGGATAGAAAAGGTATCTTTGCGGTCAGCACAAAAAACTACAAAAAACTACGCAGAGTGTGCAAAAAGACCTCCGCACCGACTCACGGTGCGGAGGTGCCACTCTGCATCCCAGAGCTTCCAGCTAGCAAGACAAAATCATGATAGCCAACTGGACAAGGAAACAATGAACAAATAATTAGCCAGCAGGGACTTAGCTTCTGCTGGAGTAGACAGGTCACCAGAAAGATCCAAGAGCGAACTGAACCAGTACAAGAACATTGACAGCTGGCATGGAGTAACGATCTGAGTGGAGTTAAATAGAACAGCCAGCCAAAGAATAAACTACGTCACCTGTGGAAGGACGCTCAGAAGCAGCAGCTCCACTCACAGCCACCAGAGGGAGTCCATGGACAGAACTCGCCGAAGTACCATTCATGACCACAGGAGGGAGTTCGAAAACAGAATTCACAACATACTTGTACACTGACACTATATACAGAGCTCCTGTGTATAATGTCACCGGTAATTACTGTATTACCTGTGCACTGACACTATATACAGAGCTCTTGTGCATAATGTCACTGGTGATCACTGTATTACCTATACACTATATACAGAGCTCCTGTGTATAATGTCACCAGTGATCATTGTATTACCTGTACACTGACACTATATACAGAGCTCCTGTGTATAATGTCACCAGTGATCATTGTATTACCTGTACACTGACACTGTATACAGAGCTCCTGTGTATAATGTCACTGATCACTGTATTACTTGTACACTGACACCATATACAGAGCTCAAGTGTATAATGTCACTGGTGATCACTGTATTACCATTACACTGACACTATATACCGAGCTTCTGTGTATAAAGTCACTGGTGAGCACTATATTACTTGTACACTATATACAGAGCTCCAGTGTATGATGTCCCTGATCATTGTATTACCTGAACACATACACTGGATACTTAGTACAGATCTCCTGTGTATAATGGCACTTCTGGTAATATTAATATTGTCTTTTTTTAGTAATGATCAGTATTGTAGTATTCGGTCACTGTGGTGGTAATATATGGTCCGGCTTTGGTGTGGTTGTATGTGTTCCTTTTATGTGGTATTATAGGTCACTATGTGGTGGTAATATGTTGTCTGGTCATGGTGTGGTGGTATTTATTCTTTGTACGTGCCATTATTCGGTCACTATGTGGTGGTAATATGTGGTCCGGCCATGGTGTGGCTGTGTTTGTTCCTTGTATGTGGTATTATAGCTCTTTATGGTGGTAATATGGTGTCTGGTCATGGTGCAGTGGTAATTGTCACATGTATGTGGTATTATTGGTCATTTTAAAAATTGAAAAATAAATAAAAATATACCTAAATTGTATTGGATATTTTAACAAATGATTAATAGGATAGAGTAGAGTAGGGCTCAGCCAAAAGAATCAACCTTGTCATGGTAGCGGATTAAAAAATGTTTTGGCCAAAACAAAAGCTGCTGTTTATGTATGTGATCTGGCGATGGGAAATGTTAATGTGTGATTGGTGAAGACGTGGTGTTGGAGCAAAAATTGAGTTTTTCCAAGAGAGGGCAGGCTGTGGGACTGTGGACAGTTTGAGGGGTGGAGGCAGCGGGGCTGGGGTGGAGCCTGGGTGGAGTCTTATGACGGCACTGCACACCTATCCCAACCCAAGTGCAACTTTGAAATTTTGCAACAGAACTTTGGCATGAAAGCTTTAACAAATAGGGACTAATGTTTCTAGAAAAAAAATCCCCATGTCATATGCTTCCTGATAAAGCTTGCTACAGCCATCAGTGAAGAGAAGAGATGTAGATCACTTACTGCAGATATTTGAGAGCACCTCAGAACTAGGGACTGCCCAAAAAAAACTTTCCAAGGGGTCATGCAATAAAGTTTAACTTTCTCATTAATGTTGTAGCTAAAACTATAGCCAAACATATGTTTTAACACTTCTACAAGTCTATGTAGGGCTGTCAGCAGTTTTTTAAGGGTAAGCAGTGTAAATTCACCATCAGTGCTCCACATTCTACAATGAGAATATAAAATCCCATAGTATGGACTCTGACTTCCAAAACATTATATTTGCTATTACACTTTTCTCTTTAGAAAGGGAATACTTATAGTATTTAATATCTGTGGCACCTGCATTCATCAGCGTAAATTGAGTTTTCATTGCCAATGTCTGTAGTCAAAATATTATCATTATACTGGCATAACAACCCGCATGATTAATGTTCAACCCTTTGAAATGTGAGCGGCCACCTCTAAGTCTATGCACTTATTGTGTGGTAGGAATGTTTGAAATTTACATTTAAAGCCAGAAAATGATTTTAAAATCTTCTCAATAGTCAAAAGTGATTTTGACTCATGAATTAATTAGTGAAAATACTTTACACCCTGCAATTAATTGTTGACCATCAAAGTCGAGCTTTTGTAGAAAACTGCTCTGTAAATAATAAATGGACTAAATCATTAATACATTGATGATCATTTGATCAGAAATGTAAGTTCAAAATGTTTGTACTAGATAACTCATAAGTCAAAATAATTTTTAACCATTGAGAATTTGTTTTAAATGTATATTTACACAATATTTAAATTAATCAGAATATATTATTTCTTGTATTTACTTTGTGCCACCCACTCATACCAATAACTGTGGATCGTTAGCACATGTAAATGAATGTTAGAGTTTGGAAGCTCATGCTTATTGACATAAGGAACAGGCCGTTTGACGAAACCAGTCAAACAGAGGTAACAGGTTTAATGAAACACCTTTATTTTCTTAATCTCTAACTATACAGCTAAATCCATTCTGCGTTTCTTGGTAATACCACATGCATTCATTGGACCTGTAATCTTATTGTTCGACTGAATGTACTTGTCATTTTTGGTCATGGTCTGGATCAAGCTTGAGCCGCTGTTACTGTTTTATATTTTGACCTGTTGAGTCACTGTGTGTGACATTAAGGACTTATTCACATAGGAGTCTTGCACCTGCATAAAGTACATTCCCCTCCTGCACTTGTAGATGAGGTTCTCACACAATGTGCCAGGAAAAGGAACTAGGGATCATTGACAGCTACAGGCTATTGAATGCCTTTATGGACATGTAAATGAGAGCCAATTATTAAAATACAGAATGTCAAAATATTTCAGATGGACAAAAATGAACATTGGCCACTGAACACAGTTTATTTCTTTGTATTGTCTTACACAGCTGAATTAAAAAATTATAACATCAGAGATCTGTGCACATAGGCGCTGGTTCATCATTGCATTTACATTGTTTGTTTGTTTTTATCTAGTTTTGTGCTTTTTTTGTTTGAACCAATTTCATTATTGTGTTTGTACATTTTTTAAGACTATTTTATACTTGCTATTTTTTTTTTTCACTTCGTGAGCGGAATTTAGCGATTCTAGATGTTTTCACCTGATTCATCAAGAGCTCATTTTACCCTTCTAAGCAGCTAATTATTCTCTTTTCCATTAAGTCTATGACATCAGGTGATTAACCCCTTTACCCCCAAGGGTGCTTTGCATGTTAATGATCAGGCCAACTCTGAACACTTTCCCTTTATGACGTTATAACTCTGGAAAGCTTCAACAGATCCCGGTGATTCTGACATAGTTTCTCATGACATATTGTACTTCATGATAGTGGTAAAATTTATTTGATATGACTTGCATTTATTTGTGAAAAAACAGAAATTTGGCAAAAATTTTGAACATTTTGCAATTTTCCAACTTTGAATTTTCTTGCCCTTAAATCACAGAGATATGTCACACAAAATACTTAACAAGTAACATTTCAAACATGTCTACTTTACATCAGCACAATTTTGGAACCAAACTTTTTCTTGTTAGGGAGTTAAAAAGTTAAAAGTTGACCAGCGATTTCTCATTTTTATAACACCATTTTTTTTAGGGACCACGTCACATTTGAAGTCACTTTGAAAGGTCTATATGATAGAAATTACCCAAAAGTGACACCATTCTAAAAACTGCACCCTTCAAGGTGCTCAAAACCACATTCAAGAAGTTTATTAACCCTAAAGGTGCTTCACAGGAATTTTTGGAATGTTTACAAAAAATGAATATTTAACTTTTTTCACCAAAAATTTACTTCAGATCCAATTTGTTTTATTTTACCAAGGGCAACAGGAGAAATTGGACCCCAAAAGTTGTTTTGCAATTTGTCCTGAGTACGCTGATACCCCATATTTGGGGGTAAATCACTACTTGGAGCTCACAGACACAAAAAGAGGACTTAAAAAATTTGAGAAAAAAATCAGAGAGAAAAGAAGCAGAGATGATTACCTGCCCAGACCTCCAAACAAATGCACTGACAGGGTGCATCGGACCCAATTAATGATGGCAAAAACACAGGTGCAGCAGTCACTCCAATCCATGGAGGGGGTGATTCCTTGGTATATTAGTGCACAAATCTGTATGCGGCGTTATTCACACAAGCAATGCAGAGCATCTGGCTAACAGCCTATTAGCGGCGCACATACAGGTGGGCCGCCCAATGTTACAAAATGCATACTGTGTGAACAGAGGCCACAGTTTACAGAGCCATCTGGGTCCAAATGCACCCTGTAAGATAAAGTGCAAAAAAAATATCAATATATGTAAGGTATTAGTTAATATTGGGGCCACAATATGTAAGTTGGTAACCTGCGTCAAGTGTCCTTACACTTGCCAGCCCTAACGCTAAACATAAAAACAAAGCTCACTGACACAAAAAGAGGACTTAAAAATCCTCAAAAAAATTGAAAAAAAATCACAGAGAAAAGAAGCAGAGATGATTATCTGCCTCCAAACAAATGCACTGACAAGGTGCAGTGAACTACTGATTGGGCACATGGCAGAGCTCGGAAGGGAAGGAACGTCGTTTGACTTTTCAATGCAAAATTGTCTGGAATTGAGATCGGATGCGATGTTGCGTGTGGAGAGCCCCTGATGTGCTTAAACAGTGGAAACCCCCACAAGTGACACCATTTTGGAAAGTAGACCCCGTAAGGAACTTATCTAGATGTGTGATGAGGACATTGAACCCCCAAGTGCTTCACAGAAGTTTATAATGTAGAGACATAAAAATAAAAATTGATTTTCTTCACAAAAATGATCTTTTTGCCCCCAATTTTTTATTTTCCCAAGGGTAACACAAGAAATTGGACTGCAAAAGTTGTTGCGCAATTTGTCCTGAGTACGCTGATACCCCATATGTGGGGGTAAACCACTGTTTGGGTGCGAAGAAGTGCTTGGAAGGGAAGGAGTGCCATTTGACTTTTCAATGCAAAATTGTCTGTAATTGAGATCGGACGCCATGTCGCGTTTTGAGAGTTCCTGATGTGCCTAAACAGTGGAAACCCTCACAAGTGACACCATTTTTGTAAAATAGAACCCCTAAGGAACTTATCTAGATGTGTGATGAGGACTTTGAACCCCCAAGTGCTTCATAGAAGCTTATAATGTTGAGACTTAAAAATTAAAAATCATATTTTTTTTCACAAAAATTATCTTTTAGCCCGCAATTTTATATTTTCCCAAGGGTATCCAGAGAAATTGGACCCCAAAAGTTGTTGTCCAATTTGTCCTGAGTTTGCTGATATCCCATATGTGGGAGAAAACTACCGTTTGGGCACACGTCAGGGCTTGGAAGGGAATTAGTGACGTTTTGGAATGCAGACTGATGAAATGGTCTGCAGGCGCCATGTTGCATTTGCAGAGCCACTGATGTGCCTAAACAGTAGAAACCCCCCACAAGTGACATCATTTTGGAAACTAGACCCCCCCATAGAACTTATCTAGATGTGTTGTGAGAACTTTAAACCCCCAAGTGTTTCACTAAACTTTATAATGCAAAGCCGTTAAAATAAAAAATCATTGTTTTCCCACAAGAATGACTTTTTAGCCCCCAAATTTTTATTTTCACAAGGTTAACAGGAAAAATTGGACTGCAAAAGTTGGTGTCCAATTTGTCCTGAGTACGCTGATACATCCTGTGTGAGGGTAAACCACGGCAGAACTTGGAAGGGAAGGAGCACCCGTTTGACTTTTTCAATGCAGAACTGGCTGGAATTGAGATCGGACACCATGTTGTGTTTTTGGCGAGCCCCTGATGTGCCTAAACAGTGGAAACCCCCCAATTCTAACTCCAACCCTAACCCCAACACACCTCTAACCCTAATGCCAACCCTAACCACACCCCTAACCCGAACAGACTCCTCACCCTAATCACAACCCTAATCACAACCCTAAGCCCAACACACCCCTAACCCCAACACAACCCTAACTCTAATCCCAACCCTAAACAACCCTAACCACACTCCTAACCCTGACACACCTCTAACCCTAATCCCAACCCTAACCCAAACCCTAACTTTAGCCCCAACCCTAACCCTAAGGCTTGGTTCATATTGCGTTAATGTGACCGCACTAACGGACAGCGTTGCACGGCGAAATTAACACCGTGCAACGCGTCCGTTAGCGCGCCCATTAACAGCAATGGGGACGCGCATCACTAGCGCGTGCCATTTTCGGCACGCGCTGGCGATGTGCCGGTGTTTTGTGATCTGCGAGAGTGGGGACGTTTAACGCGACCCCATAAAACAACATTGCGTTAGCGCAATCTGCTAGCACTAGGCGCTAAACGGATTGCACTAACGCAATATGAACCTAACCTAACTTTAGCCCAAACCCTAACTTTAGCCCCATTCCTAACCCTAACCCTAACTTTAGCCTCAACCCTAATCCTAACTTTAGCCCCAACCATAACCCTAACTTTAGCCCTAACTCTAACCCTAACCCCAATGGGAAAATGGAAATAAATACATTTTTTTATTTTCTTATTTTTCCCTAATTAAGGGGGTGATAAAGGGAGGTTTGATTTACTATTCATAGCGTGTTTTCATGTTTGCCAGCTGTCACATGCCAAAAGACGCTTTTTGTTGCAAAAAATAGTTTTTACATCACCACATTTTGAGAGCTATAATTTTTTTGGCCCACAGAGTCATGTGAGGTCTTGTTTTTTGCGGGACGAGTTGACGTTTTTATTGATACCATTTTCGGGTACAAGTCATTTTTTGATAGCTTTTTATTATGATTTTTGGGAGGCAGAATGAACAAAAACCAGCAATTCATGAATTTCTTTGGGGGGGGGGGGGCGTTTATACCATTCTGCGTGTGGTAAAATTGCTAGGGCAGTTTTATTCTTCGGGTCAGTACGATGACAGCGATACCTCATGTATATCATTTCTTTATGTTTTGGCGCTTTTATACAATAAAAACTATTTTATGTAAAAAATTATTATTTTTGCATCGCTTTATTCTGAGAGCTATAACTTTTTTTAGCTTTTTGCTGATGACACTGTATGGTGGCTTGTTTTTTGCGGGACAAGATGACGTTTTCAGTGGTACCATGTTTATTTATATCCGTCTTTTTGATCGCGTGTTATTCCACTTTTTCTTTGGTGGTATCATGATAAAGCATTTTTTTTGCCTTTTTTTCTGTGTGGTTCACTAAAAGGGTTAACTAGTGGGACAGTATTATAGGTTGGGTAGTTACGGATGCGACAATATTAAATATGTGTACTTTTATTGTTTTTTATTATTTACAGAAAGAAATGTATTTATTGGAACATTTTTTATTTATTTTTTTTGCTTTATTTAGGATTAAAAAATATATATTTTTACACAGTATGACGTGACTGCTCCTGGCGCTTAATACTGCGTGTCAGCTGTGATAATCAGCTGACACCCGGTCGTGATCAGCCACGTGTGACGTACTATTCCGTCCATGGGAATTAGGGTCCAGATCACATGGACGGATTAGTACATCTGATGGCAGAAAGGGGTTAAAAACTGACTAGTTGAATCCTATTAAGCTCTATGTAGAAACAGGAGGTCAATTTTCCCTGTATGAAGCATGAGTCACTGCAGAAGTCCTAGGCAGGGGGGAGGAGGAAGCAGCTGGGTCAGGCATTGAAGAGGGAATGATAAATGCAAGGACAAGTAACTTCCTGTTTCTACACAGAGCAGAGAAAAGAGAAGAATTACCTGGGTAGACAGGCAAAATGAGCAATTGTAAGTGCACAGTGCTGTATAATAATATGATGATTGCAATAAATTAGAACAATAAAAATTTTGTTTGCAATGCTTCTTTAAGAAGGCAAAAAATTTGGCGCAACTCCACCTTTGTCCCTGAGGAGCATTTTTGAGTACCTCAGGTTTTTTTTCAATTGTTGTGCCAAATGTGTGACTTTTCATTGGTAAAAGGTTGCAAAACCAGTTCCAAACAGGAAAAAAAGACCATTTTTGACTTTGCACCAAATTCATGAATCACGTGTGCCATTGTCAAGAATTTGGAACCAAAATAAAAAAGGAAAGTGACTAAGAACACAGCAAATGATGAATCTAGGTCATAGTATGCTTGTAATTGCATAAATCTACCCTTTGTTGTCTGCCGCCAGTGGTTGACTTGTATTTTTGTGGGAAATAATAAAAGAAATGATCATGGCTCAACCATACAAAACTCAGTGGAATATTCTCCTACTCTTTTTGTGCATTCCTTTGGCCCTGCTACATTATGTCTCCTCATTAAGGATTTTTTGGCCCTAAAATTAATTCTGTCATGCATTTGATTGCCCAGGATGGAGGACTTGCCTCCTGGACTGTAAACCTTGCTGATTGCATTAAAGTAAGTCTGTTAGTAGGATAAGCCCTCATAAGCTGTCTATATGGGCATTAAAGTTAATGGCAGCTGAATAAAATGACACATTTAACATATGTGAGCCTATGCTTTTTTCCAGAAAAATCCAAGTTTTTCTTATATGTAAATGAGATGTTCCAGGCTATGGGCCATACACAGATCTGCATGAGAATCGGCCTCCAGAGATTATTTTTAATAAAAGGCAGCATTACCCGTGTGAGACATGTATCTTACACAGAACAGCTGTAGATTTGAATTTTATCTCCTTACTAACACATTTTTTGCAACTCTCTGAGCTTTGCTGTATTGCGACAATATTGCAACCGTGTTTGCCTGTGAGATGGAAGCTGGAGCTGAGAGGAACCTGCAGAGCTCTGCAGTGAGAGCAGAGAGACCTCATTCATTGCACATCACATTGATAATTCCTCCTTTTATTTAAAATATTCTCTGGAGGCAGAGTCTCATGCAGATCAGTGTTCGGCCCATAACATGAAACAGCTCATTTACATATTAGAAAATTGTGGATTTCTCTTGAATAAGATATCAGATTGCAGATATCAAGGTATTGTTTTATTCAGCTTCCTATGACCTACATGCCCATATAGACAGCTTAGGGGAATTCATCCTACTGACAGATTCCCTTTAAATCATTTAATAACACTGGTCTACAAAAAACAAAAATTCTGGCATGGATTTTAAGAACAGTTTTAGACTAATTTGAGGGTGCTGAATTCAAATCTGATCTTATAATTTCTCTATCACATCGTGTTTTTGCGCTATAGGTATATAGCCCATTTTCATGAATTCCATAAATGTAAGTAGTGTATGAAAAGTGTCGGTTTATACGGTTCACTAAGGTAAATTTAGCTTAATTTGGGTGGTTAATTTGTGTTGTTTTGAAAATGGTTAACTTTCTTTTGGGTCTGCAAGGAGGGTACACAAAACTACCTTGTTTTCTGTGCTACTGGGACAATAGAGCTACAGCAGAGCATTGGGTGAAAACTGAATGGCCTCAGCGACAGAGTTTGGCATCTGGCGATAAGAATGTCACCCATGATCCTCTAGAGCAGTGGTCCCCAACCTTTTTGACATAGAGAGCCACATTCAACACTGAGAGAGGGTCACGAGCCACATTCAGCTCTGAGAGCGGGTCACGAGATACATAATGCTCCTGTCCCCCTCAACGTAGTGTCAACCAAAGCCCCCATTACGCGTATAATGATAGCCAAAGCTTTTTGACAAAAATCATTCCAAAGCAGTACACTGAGATCCAGGGGTTACCACAATGCCCCTATTCTCCCATCAAGGACTCCCAACACACTGTCGCATCCAGCTTCAAGAACCTCCTCTAACAGGTAATATCATCCTCCATACCTAAAACATCTCTAAACCCCTAAGACCAGTATATGTGCATCCAAATCAGCTCTTTTGTGCAGGGCTACTCAAAAAATCACCATTTTGAGATGTACTCTTCATACCCGTTTGCTAGACCTGGAGCTAATGCACCAAGCTGGCAGACAGTCGCGAGCCACAATTCATGGGTCCGTGAGCCACATGTGGCTCCCAAGCTACAGGTTGGGGACCCCTGCTCTAGTGGATAGGAAGAATATTGTCTTTCCTCCCTTACACATAAAACTTGGATTGATGAAGCAGTTCGTCAAAGCTCTCAATCACAGTGGAAAATGCTTTAACTATATATGTTCAACTTTTCCTGGTCTTAGTGAAGAGAAGAAAAAGGCTGGAATATATGATGGACCTCAAATAAGAACACTTATGAGAGACCCAAATTTTATCACATCAATGAATGAGACAGAACAAAGAGCTTGGAATGCATTTTGTAATGTGGTGCAGAATTTTCTAGGGAATAAGAAAGCAGACAACGATGAAGAGATTGTGGAAGAGCTATGAGTCTGCGAAATCTTGGATGTAGAATGAGTATCAAGATTCACTATTTACACAGCCATTTGGACTTTTTTATAGAGAAACTTGGGGATGTGAGCGAGGAACAAGGGGAGCGTTTTCATCAGGACATTAAAACAATGGAAGAACGGTATCAAGGCCGGTGGGACTCACATATGATGGCTGACTATTGCTGGAGCTTGATGAAAGACAACCCAGAAGCTGTACATCACAGATCAGCCAAGAAAAGAAAGTTCAAATAACTGCCATTTGCCATTCATCTGTGTGCCATATATACAGTGGGGCAAAAAAGTATTTAGTCAGTCAGCAATAGTGCAAGTTCCACCACTTAAAAAGATGAGAGGCGTCTGTAATTTACATCATAGGTAGACCTCAACTATGGGAGACAAACTGAGAAAAAAAAATCCAGAAAATCACATTGTCTGTTTTTTTAACATTTTATTTGCATAATATGGTGGAAAATAAGTATTTGGTCAGAAACAAAATTTCATCTCAATACTTTGTAATATATCCTTTGTTGGCAATGACAGAGGTCAAACGTTTTCTCTAAGTCTTCACAAGGTTGCCACACACTGTTGTTGGTATGTTGGCCCATTCCTCCATGCAGATCTCCTCTAGAGCAGTGATGTTTTTGGCTTTTCACTTGGCAACACGGACTTTCAACTCCCTCCAAAGGTTTTCTATAGGGTTGAGATCTGGACACTGGCTAGGACACTCCAGGACCTTGAAATGCTTCTTACGAAGCCACTCCTTCGTTGCCCTGGCGGTGTGCTTTGGATCATTGTCATGTTGAAAGACCCAGCCACATTTCATCTTCAATGCCCTTGCTGATGGAAGGAGGTTTGCACTCAAAATCTCACGATACATGGCCCCATTCATTCTTTCATGTACCCGGATCAGTCGTCCTGGCCCCTTTGCAGAGAAACAGCCCCAAAGCATGATGTTTCCACCACCATGCTTTACAGTAGGTATGGTGTTTGATGGATGCAACTCAGTATTCTTTTTCCTCCAAACACGACAAGTTGTGTTTCTACCAAACAGTTCCAGTTTGGTTTCATCAGACCATAGGACATTCTCCCAAAACTCCTCTGGATCATCCAAATGCTCTCTAGCAAACTTCAGACGGGCCCGGACATGTACTGGCTTAAGCAATGGGACACATCTGGCACTGCAGGATCTGAGTCCATGGTGGCATAGTGTGTTACTTATGGTAGGCCTTGTTACATTGGTCCCAGCTCTCTGCAGTTCATTCACTAGGTCCCCCCGCGTGGTTCTGGGATTTTTGCTCACCGTTCTTGTGATCATTCTGACCCCACGGGGTGGGATTTTGCGTGGAGCCCCAGATCGAGGGAGATTATCAGTGATCTTGTATGTCTTCCATTTTCTAATTATTGCTCCCACTGTTGATTTCTTCACTCCAAGCTGGTTGGCTATTGCAGATTCAGTCTTCCCAGCCTGGTGCAGGGCTACAATTTTGTTTCTGGTGTCCTTTGACAGCTCTTTGGTCTTCACCATAGTGGAGTTTGGAGTCAGACTGTTTGAGGGTGTGCACAGGTGTCTTTTTATACTGATAACAAGTTTAAACAGGTGCCATTACTACAGGTAATGAGAGGAGGAAAGAGGAGACTCTTAAAGAAGAAGTTACAGGTCTGTGAGAGCCAGAAATCTTGATTGTTTGTTTCTGACCAAATACTTATTTTCCACCATAATATGCAAATAAAATGTTAAAAAAACAGACAATGTGATTTTCTGGATTTTTTTTTCTCAGTTTGTCTCCCATAGTTGAGGTCTACCTATGATGTAAATTACAGACGCCTCTCATCTTTTTAAGTGGTGGAACTTGCACTATTGCTGACTGACTAAATACTTTTTTGCCCCACTGTATGTGTTTTTATATTTTGTAGTTTAATTCTGTAAGTATATTTGATTTGTTGTACATAGACTTTGTAATCTTTGTTCTTCCTTGATTAAAAATATACAAAATGTAGTACCAAAAAACATGTGTTTTTATCATAAAACATTAGGAGTCATTTTCATCAAAAATGTAAAATATCTTGAAATCCTGATGTGATAGCCAAAAACGCAGTTCATATTCGTAATCAGCAGCCAAATGACTTAAAATAAGTTATAAAACCTTTTGCCAGAAAAATTTCATTGACCAGTGTAATCAATAATTTTTTGTGGCACATATCAATAAAAAATTGCAACATACATAAAAAAGTTAGGTATTAGATACAGAATACTGTGCGTCTATTTAACGCTGTGTAAACTCACCCGTGGTTCGGGTTTACGAGCCGCGGCATGTCAGTTTCTGCTGCTACGGATTGTGACCAATTAAATGCCATTACATGTGGTGAATCCACTTATACCGACAAAGAAGGGCGGCAATTAGAACGTAGTGTTTTGGTCTCAGCGAAAAAAAGCCACCTCCAAAACGTTGCTATTCCTGATCGTGAGGACGTAGCCTAAAGAGAATGGTGGCCTTCTGACCATTTTCCCTCAAGTAGTTGTCAGGAGAGAAGATTTGAGCAGCAAGATTTTAACTATGCTATTTTTGTTGTCAGGTGAGAAAAGCTGTGGCTTATTTTCCTCTCCCCACTCACTTGAGACTTAGCCGAGCCGGACATTCATTTGTATAATGGTCAAAGCAGATGTTAGCCCAAAGAGTATTTGGCATATAGTAATCTAAGGTTTATGGCTATTCTTCCACAATACTCAAGGGAACCTATCAGGCAATTCATGCTCCTCAAAAAGCGGTCAGCATTAATCTCAGCCTGGCTGCACTATTGCAGCCAAGTAAACTTAGAAAATCCAAAATGGGACGAAAGGCGGAGACCAGAGCTGCTGAATATGATTGACAGGTCTTTCTCTGATATGTACTTAAAGGGAGATCTGTCAGTCAGTGCTGACTAGTCTCATCTCTGGCTATGGTCCCGGTGCTTCAAACTATATTTATCGGAAACATTGGAGTGTTTCTGAGAATCATGACCTTTCCTGCAATCACACAGGCAGGCTGCAACGCATTGGGCCTCATGAATTACCTGACCGGTTCCCTTTCAGTTAAGAGACAGTATGGTCTCTCAATGAGGCACATAGCACCGGATGTATGATAACTCTGGTTCTGATATCTACCACCAGATTTACTACTAGACTTAAATGGATAATCCAATTTTAGACATTTATGGAGAATCCAAAAGACATGCCATAAATATCTGTTAGATATGCTGCATGCATATCTCCATTTACTTCCATAGGAGTTCAGAAAATCGCTGAGACCTGTGGCAATGAGTTTATTGCCGTGGTGGCTGCAGTCTTAAAGGGTTGGCTGTAATCCAGCAGGTTGCAGAGTAAAGGTACCGTCACATTAAGCGACCCTGCAGCGATATAGATAACGAGCCGATCGCTGCAGCGTCGCTGTTTAGGTCACTAGGAGACGTCAAACACCGGCAACAGCAGAACGATGCAGGAGTGATCCAGTGACGTACTTATCGTTCTCACTGGTTGTTAGCTCCATGGAAAACCATTGCAGGCATCGTTGCTTTTGCTGTCAAACATGACGAATCACGCCGACCTGACGACCAAATAAAGTTCTGGACTTCTAGCTACGACCAGTGATGGCACAGCAGGATCCTGATCGCTGCTGCATGTCAAACACAACAAGATCGCTATCCAGGACGCTGCAACGTCACGGATCGCTGTCGTTCTCGTTCTAAAGTTGCTCAATGTGAAGGTACCTTAAGACTGTATTGTGAGATAATAAATCAGCACAAGCTTCAGCTCGTGGTAATTGGCTGAAGTAAAGTGCTTATGCATTATGAAAGCACCATATGGCAGCATAAAGCCTGTCGATAATACGTGCACTGCCACAAAATAGTAGTGAACATGGCATGAGCCGTTTTTAGGATATCTAATGGATTTCTGAATTTAAAAGAAAGTCTGGTGACTTTTTTAAACACACAAGGAGGTTCAATTGTTATCAAAGACTTTATGTATCATTTTGACAGATCGTTACTATTATCGCTCACGTTCTTCCGTTGTCAACTTCACATCATAATGCTACATCTGTCACATGTGGTCCTATTTCAGTAACATAATCATGTACGTGAACAGTTTTCTGCGATTAGTTTTCTCTGGGCAAACACACTTCATAATGTGTACACGCAAGCAGGAAATAAAATGCTAGCCATCATTCAAGCATAATTAACCTAAAGCTAATGTTCCCTTCTGTACAACATTTTATTTGTTAATCGAAAGAGGTTCAAAACCTGGGAAGAACTATTTTTTTAAATATAATCTCTCAATCTCACTTGGATATTATTACTGATGCAGAGCTTCAAGTAAGCTGCATTGATAGAAGAGATTAGAATTATACTTCATACATTTAGACATTGCGCTCATAAACAAACAATATGCAGTACGTTCCCTCAGTTCGTGGCTACAGACGTCCAGAATTTTGTAATTTAAATGATTTTGCCCATCAAATCAAGTTATCACCTATACACAATATAGACAAAAAGTTGCCGATTGATGGGGATTAAAGATGAGTGAATCGATACGAGGAGGATTGCATTTGAGCCGAATTTCCTGAAATCCACGATTTCAAGCAAATTCAAACATTTTGAAACTTAATTCACAGTTCACACAAAAAGTGCCTGATACTATTTCCCACACAGCTGAAGCATCAGAGCGTGCTTGTGTCATTTTGTGTTGCCGCGCGGGCCTCCCCATCATGTTCTCAGTGGAGCACATTTTGTACAGTAAAGTTGTTTTCCATTTCTAAAGTCACTAGGTAAGTCTGTCTCTTCTGTAGAGAGATAATAAAGTGTAAGCTCTAATAGACAGTGGGGTCCTCTCTATCTTTTCTGCAAAGTGTAAGCTGTTGTCGTCAGTGAGGTCCTCTCTCCTGTAGAGTGTAAACTCCTAAGGTGAGCAGGGTTCCCTTGCTCTCTCCTACACATGTATTTTCGAAGTAATTACAAGCTTTACAGTCATTTTGGTGACGACGAACTCGAATTTCAATAAGTCCAAAGGATCTAGGTATAGAAACGTATATCGTGGCACAGCTGTAGTGGTGCTCAAAAGAAGGTTCCCACACTAGAGTAATGATATAATAAATTTTGGCACTCAACTTGTGGAATGAATGAGATTAAATTGGCAGTCACTGGTAAACGTTTGGGTCAATACAGCTGACCTTCCTCAGTGCACTGCAGAAATTGGGATAACAAATAAATGTACAATCAATATTCATAAGTACAATGACCGTAAAGCTAACAATATGAAACTAAGGCGACAAAATTGTGCAGAGATGGTAAGGAATGTGAAGAGGAAAACGGGAAAAGGGGGGATGGATAGGAGAGACAATTGAGAAATGAGATCGTACCTCACTGCAGTACATGACAAGTAAGGCCGAGAGTATGTGGCTCACATCATGGATTGAAAAGGGTCCTAGAATGGATCCTAAGAAGTACAGTAGTAGTGTCATAAGATTACTAATATTACTAATAAGTTTTGAAAGGTATCAAGGGGTTATGTGGGGGTGAGGGGACCAACCTATAGCTTAGTATTGGTCAGGGGTAACTCAATATAATGGTCCAGTCTTGATCCTCTATAGAATGTGAGGATTGGAGTCTATGGTAAGAAAAAAATATGAAAAAATGAAAAAAAAGTAGGTAAGGTAAAAAGGCCATATGTATAATGAATAACATATCATGTGGGTTTACATCCTACCCAAATTAATTTGTTGAGGACTTAAAACCGCAATGCTCCTCTTGGAAATATGCAAATTGTCTCTTCAGAGATGAAGAGGACTAGAACTCTAGTGCCACCTATTGGAAGGAGCAATCCTAACAGTCAATGTCGATTCTTTAACGAGCCTTGTCACATGACTTAGGATAATAACCAAACCAGAATCTCAATTTGCAGACACTGTGTTTTGGGGTACTGCCCCTCGTCAGTGCAAAGTGGAGATCTGGTTTGGCTGATTGAGAGGCGTCTGACCTTGCGGAGAGTGACATGATAAGCATGTTGAGGTGAGGAGACTCAAAGCCACATTGACTGTTAGGATTGCTACTTCCAATAGGTGGCACTAGAGTTCTAGTCCTCTTCCTCTCTGAAGAGACAATTTGCTGAGAAAAACCTGAAATTTTCTGCAAGAAATCTGCATGCGTTTTTTGCGCGTTAAGGCTACGTTCAGACTAGCGTTGTGCGCCGCTGCACGCAAAAACACAGCAAAACGCACGCAAAAACGCTGCGTTTTGCGACGCGTGCGTCGTTTTTTGCCGAAAATCGGACGCAAGAAAAATGCAACTTGTTGCGTTTTCTTGGTCCGACGCTTGCGGCAAAAAAGATGCATTTGTCGCAAAATGCAACAAACAAAAACGCATGCGTCCCCCATGTTAAACATAGGGGCGCATGATGCGTGCGTCGCCGCTGCGTCGCCCGACGCACACTAGCACAACGCTAGTCTGAATGTAGCCTTACCGCGTTTTTGGTGCGTTTTTGGTGCATTATTTTTGCGGATTTTTCTGGACATTTCCCAATGCATTATACAGTGGGAAATCTGCAAAAAAATCTGCAAAATTAATGAACATGCTGCATTTTTTACTGCAATGCGTTTTTTTGTGGAAAAAAACCCATCATGTGCACAAAAATTGCGGAATTCATTCTAAATGAGGCGATGCTTAATGTCTGCTTTTTCTTGCGTTTTTATAGCAAAAAAAACGCGAAAAATCAGCAACGTGTGCACACAGCCTAAAGGTTCTGGGAATGTTTAGCTTGCAAAAAAGAAGGCTAAGCGGAGACTTAATAGCCGTCTACAAATATCTAAAGGGATGTCGCAGTGTAGACGGATCATCCTTATTCTCATTTGCACATGGAAACACAAGAAGCAATGGCATGAAACTGAAAGGGAGAAGATACAGATTAGATAGAAGAAAAAACTTTTTGACAGCGAAGGTGATCAATGAGTGGAACAGGCTGCCATGAGAGATGGTGAGTTCTCCTTCAATGGAAGTCTTCAAACCGAGGCTGGACAGACATCTGTCTGAGATGGTTTAGTGAATCCAGCATTAAGCAGGGGGTTCAATATGATGACCCTTCCAACTCTAACATACTATGATTGTATGATTTCTACTGGGTATAAAACTGGTTGAAACGAACAAAGGTTGAATTTGCACAAGAACACTCCACCCACTGTCTAAGGGACAGGTAATCTAGGTTCACACGAGTGTATACAAAATCATCTGAGTTTCAATTTTTTTTTTTTTAATTAGCTGTTTCATTCAGCAGCAATTGGCAATAGTTTACAAGACTGAACACTTTTTACTTTGTTAACCCCTTAGTGACAGAGCCAATTTGGTACTTAATGACCAGGCCAATTTTTGCAATTCTGACCACTGTCACTTTATGAGGTTATAACTCTGGAACGCTTCAACGGATCCCGCTGATTCTGAGATTGTTTTTTTGTGACATATTGTACGTCATGTTAGTGGTAACATTTCTTCGATATTACTTGCGATTATTTATGAAAAAAAACGGAAATATGGCGAAAATTTTTAAAATTTTGCAATTTTCAAACTTTGTATTTTTATGCCCTTAAATCAGAGAGATATGTCATGAAAAATAGTTAATAAATAACATTTCCCACATGTCTACTTTACATCAGCACAATTTTGGAAACAAAATTTTTTTTTGTTAGGGAGTTATAAGGGTTAAAAGTTGACCAGCAATTTCTCATTTTTACAACACCATTTTTTTTTAGGGACCACATCACATTTGAAGTCATTTTGAGGGGTCTATATGATAGAAAATAATGAAGTGTGACACCATTCTAAAAACTGCACCCCTCAAGGTGCTCAAAACCACATTCAAGAAGTTTATTAACCCTTTACGTGCTTCACAGGAACTGAAACAATGTGGAAGGAAAAAATTAACATTTAACTTTTTTTTTGCAAACATCTTAATTCAGAACCATTTTTTTTATTTTCACAAGTGTAAAAACAGAAATGTAACCATAAATTTTGTTATGCAATTTCTCCTGAATACGCCAATACCCCATATGTGGGGGTAAACCACTGTTAGGGCGCACCGCAGAACTTAGAAGTGAAGGAGCGCCGTTTGACTTTTTCAATGCAGAATTGGCTGGAATTGAGATCGGACGCCATGTCACGTTTAGAGAGCCCCTGATGTGCCTAAACAGTGGAAACCCCCCACAAGTGACACCATTTTGGAAACTAGACCCCTTAAGGAACTTATCTAGATGTGTGGTGAGCACTTTGAACCCCCAAGTGCTTCACAGAAGTTTATAACGTAGAGCCGTGAAAATAAAAAATCGCTTTTGTTTACACAAAAATGATCTTTTCGCCCACAAATTCTTATTTTCACAAGGGTAACAGGAGAAATTAGACCACAAAAGTTGTTGTGCGATTTCTCCTGAGTACGCTGATACCCAATATGTGGGGGTAAACCACTGTTAGGGCGCACCGCAGAGCTTGGAAGAGAAGGAGTGCCGTTTTACTTTTTCAATGTAGAATTGGCTGGAATTGAGATTGGACGCCATGTCGCGTTTGGAGAGCCCCTGATGTGGCTAAACAGTGGAAACCCCCCACAAGTGACACCATTTTGGAAACTAGACCCCTTAAGGAACTTATCTAGATGTGTGGCGAGCACTTTGAACCCCCATGTGCTTCACAGAAGTTTATAACGTATAGCCGTGAAAAAAAAAATTGCATTTTTTCTACAAAAATGATCTTTTTGCCCACAAATTTTTATTTTCACAAGGGTAACAGGAGAAATTAGACCACTAAAGTTGTTGTGCAATTTCTCCTGAGTACGTCGATACCCAATATGTGGGGGTAAACCACTGTTTGGGCGCACCGCAGAGCTTGGAAGAGAAAGAGTGCCGCTTTACTTTTTCAATGTAGAATAGGCTGGAATTGAGATCGGACGCCATGTCGCGTTTGGAGAGCCCCTGATGTGCCTAAACAGTAGAAATCCCCCACAAATGACCCCATTTTGGAAACTAGACCCCCCATGGAACTTATCTAGATGTGTGGTGAGAACCTTGAATGCCCAAGTGCTTCACAGTAGTTTATAATGCAGCAATTTCTGTGCAATTTCTCCTGAGTACGTCGATACCCAATATGTGGGGGTAAACCACTGTTTGGGCGCACCGCAGAGCTTGGAAGAGAAAGAGTGCCGTTTTACTTTTTCAATGTAGAATTGGCTGGAATTGAGATCGGACGCCATGTCGCGTTTGGAGAGCCCCTGATGTGCCTAAACAAGTAGAAATCCCCCACAAGTGACCCCATTTTGGAAACTAGACCCCCCATGGAACTTATCTAGATGTGTGGTGAGAACCTTGAATGCCCAAGTGCTTCACAGTAGTTTATAATGCAGAGCCGTGAAAATAAAAAATATTTTTTTTTCCACAAAAAAGATTTTTTAGCCCCCAAGTTTTTATTTTCACAAGGGTAACAAGAGAAATTGGACCCCAAAAGTTGTTGTCCAATTTGTCCTGAGTATGCTGGTACCCCATATGTGGGGGTAAACCACTGTTTGGGCGCACGGCAGAGCTCGGAAGGAAGGAGCGCCGTTTTGGAATGCAGACTTTGATAGAATGGTCTGCGGGTATTATGTTGCGTTTGCAGAGCCCCTGATGTACCTAACCAGTAGAAACCCTCCACAAGTGACCCCATTTTGGAAACTAGACCCCCCAAGGAACTTATCTAGATGTGTGGTGAGAACTTTGAATGCCCAAGTGCTTCACAGAAGTTTAGAATGCAGAGTCGTGAAAATAAAAAATATTTTTTTTTTCCACAAAAAAGATATTGTAGCCCCCAAGTTTTTATTTTCACAAGGGTAACAGGAGAAATTGGACTGCAATAGTTGTTGTCCAATTTATCCCGAGTACGCTGATGCACCCTATGTGGGGGTAAACCACTGTTTGGGCACACGGCAGAGCTCGGAAGGGAAGGAGCGCCTTTTTGGAATGCAGACTTTGATAGAATGGTCTGTGGGCATTATGTTGCGATTGCAGAGCCCCTGATATACCTAAACTGTAGTAACCCCCCACAAGTGACCCCATTTTGGAAACTAGACCCCCCAAGGAACTTATATAGATGTGTGGTGAGAACTTCGAATGCCCAAGTGCTTCACAGAAGTTTAGAATGCAGAGTCGTGAAAATAAAAAATATTTTTTTTTTCACAAAAGATTTTGTAGCCCCCAAGTTTTTATTTTCACAAGGGTAACAAGAGAAATTGGACCCCAGAAGTTGTTGTCCAATTTATCCCGAGTACGCTGATGCCCCATATGTGGGGGTAACCCACTGTTTGGGCGCACGGCAGAGCTCAGAAGGGAGGGAGCACCATTTGACTTTTTGAGCGCAAAATTGGCTGTCGTGTTTGGAGACCCCCTGATGTACCTAAACAGTGGAAACCCCCCAATTCTAGCTCCAACCCTAACCCCAACACACCCCTAACCCTAATCCCAACCTGATCCATAATCCTAATCACTAACCCTAACCATAATCACAACCCTTACCCCAAAACAACCCTAATATCAACCCTAACCATAACCCTAATCAAAACCCTAAATCCAACACACCCCTAATCCTAATCTCAACCCTAACCTCAAACCTAACCCTAATCCCAATACACCCCTAATCACAACCCTAACCTTAACCCTAATCCCAAACCTAACCCTAATCCCAAGCGTAACCCTAATGCCAACCCTAACCCTAATACCAACCCTAATCCAAACCCTAACCCTAATCCCAGCTCTAACCCTAACTTTAGCCCCAACCCTAGCCCTAACTTTAGCCCCAACCCTAACCCTAGCCCTAAGGCTACTTTCACACTTGCGTCGTTTGGCATTCCGTCGCAATCCGTCGTTTTGGACAAGAAACGGATCCTGCAAATGTGCCCGCAGGATGCGTTTTTTGCCCATAGACTTGTATTGCCGACGGATCGTGACGGATGGCCACACGTCGCGTCCGTCGTGCACTGGATCAGTTGTGTTTTGGCGGAGCGTCGGCACAAAAAAACGTTCAATGAAACTTTTTTGTACGTCGCATCCGCCATTTCTGACCGCGCATGCGTGGCCGTAACTCCGCCCCCTCCTCCCCAGGACATAGATTGGGCAGCGGATGCGTTGAAAAACTACAGCTGCTGCCCCCGTTGTGCACAATTTTCACAACGTGCGTCGGTATGTCGGGCCGACGCATTGCGATGGCCCCGTACCGACGTAAGTGTGAAAGAAGACTAACCCTAAATTTAGCCCCAACCCTAAATTTAGCCCCAACCCTAACCCTAAATTTAGCCCCAACCCTAACCCTAAATTTAGCCCCAACCCTAGCCCTACCCCTAACCCTACCCCTAACCCTACCCCTAACCCTACCCCTAACCCTACCCCTACCCCTAACCCTACCCCTAACCCTACCCCTACCCCTAACCCTACCCCTACCCCTACCCCTACCCCTAACCCTACCCCTACCCCTACCCCTAACCCTAACCCTACCCCTAACCCTAATTTTAGCCCCAACTGCTGTTCTTCTGCCGGCCGGCAGATGGAGACAGATGGCGGGCGCACTGGGCATGCGTCCGCCATGTTCTTCTGCCGGCGGCCAGGAGGAGCAGCAAGAGGATCCAGGGACCTAGGTGAGTATGCTAGGGTCCCCGAATCCCCCTATTTCTCTGTCCTCTGATGTGCGATCACATCAGAGGACAGAGAATTACACTTTACTTTTTTTTTTTTTTTTTTTTTTTTGCGGTCGCCGGTAAACAGTTAATTACCGGCGATCGCAAAACAGGGGTCGGTAATACCGACCCTGATCATGCTCTTTGGGGTCTCGGCTACCCCCGGCAGCCGAGACCCCAAAGATTCTCCCGGTGCCGGCCGGCGGGCGCACTGCGCATGCGCCCGCCATTTTGAAGATGGCGGTGCCCACCGGGAGACACGAGGAGCATCGGGGGAGCTAGGTGAGTATTGGGGGGCCACCTGGGACCCCTTTTCTCTGTCCTCCGATGTGCGATCACATCGGAGGACAGAGAAATTAAAAAGAGATCTTTTTTTTTTTTTTGCGATCGCCGGTAAACGGTTAATTAACGGCGATCGCAAATGTGGGGTGGGTTAAAAAAAACCCGAATCATGTTCTCTGGGGTCTCGGCTACCCTCGGCAGCCGAGACCCCGGAGAAAATCGGCCTCTGGGGGGCGCTATGTACTTTTTCCACAGCGCCGTTAATTAACGGTGCTGTGGTTTAAGTACCCTTAGCGGCCGCCGTTAAAAGGCGTATCGGCGGTCGCTAAGGGGTTAAACAACAATGAAATCTGTAAAAATCAGATTTGATAAAGTGGCTTCGTATGGAATCCAATTTTCTTTGCACACCCATAGACTTCTAATGAAGACATCTCATCCAACAAATGGAAGAATGCATTTCTTGCATGTGCAGATACGGTCTGTGAAGTACAGCAAAAATATGCAGCATCAAAGAGCACCAAATACTTATTTTAACTTAGCCTAAGACTTATTTTACAGGTGTGTCTTGGATGGTAAACCTTCCTGTGCATTTTCTCACACATAATCGCAATAGTTGTTGATATGGTTGTAAAATTTTCAAACACTTCAGCAATTTTCAGTGTGTGCATGATATGATTACAACACCCATGAAGTCACGATTATTTATCCCATAGATCACATATTTGGAACTTTCTTCCCTTTTCAGTTCTGAGAATCCTCCTGTTCCTTTGCCAAACACCAAGATTACAACTGTTTTTACATATCTGGGATCTAAAAGGAACTGCTTTGCATACTTATGCACGCGCTGATCTTTAAAAGTAAACAGCAGAGTGCCAGCAAACAAGACAAAGCTGGCAATATGCTTTATGAAAACACACCGAGCACAATTTATTACTTTCCATTACTACTCTGCACAAATGTTCATTGTTTTAATGTGTGCTATTTACATTCCGCAAATTAACTGACAAAAGAACCATTTAATGTTGACAATAGGAGAAAGCAGAAAAAAATGACTGATATTTATATTTTAAGTTAGTACTTTTACTGGTATTGACTTTATAGCTGGAAATACTGCGTTTCTGAAAATGCTTATGAATACTGTAAGTCATCCAGTAATAGTTATTGTGTCTACAGTAAAATAATTAAAGTCGATCTCCACCCAAAACCAAAAATTGGTTTCAGTTATTGTAGTTTGGTGAATATACTCAGATAATATTGTCCACTTCCTGTCCCTTGTTTCTCAGTTCTCTTGGTGGTAACTTTAACGGACCTTGAAGAATGAGTGACATTTACAGATGTGTTTAGCTGAGGTTACCATGAAAAAGTACATAGATAATGTTTTAAGGCACGGAAGTATCCATGTGTTACATCTGTACACCAATTGTACAATCCAGATAATCATGCACATTTTTTTTTGCTAAAATGTCTTATCAGGTCTTATCCACAACCCAAAAACATAACTGCCGCCTCGCATCACCGCAGTCTCAGGTTAGAGTTCATCTGAGGACAATATTTTGTTTGTCATGTGTCTCTGGGTTTCAGCAGTGGTTAACAGTTTCTTTCTACATCTCAAAAACATAGTGAAAAGTAATTGTTTTTCCTTCAAGTTCTCCCCAGTGTGTGTGTTTCCATGTCTCATTGTTGTCCCATTGAAACAGGACTGGATGAGTAATTATAATGTCTGTACCGTGCTGTGGAATACGTTGGCATTGTATAACACATAACTTATCTGTATATTCAGCAGTCAGTACATATGACTCTTTGCTAACAACAGTCTTGAATTTTCTACATAGCAGAAGACACAAAAGTGTGTGCGTCCACATGGTTTCACATATGTATATAGGTACATAGTATGTTGCGTACTACAATATGAAATATACAGGTCAGTAAATCTTCCTTACGCAGCAGAATCAGTTCTGGAACATTTATCAATAGTGTCTAATTGTTAAGACCCCCATACACAATAGATAGCAGTTGGGCAACAATGTTTCAGACTGCAGCTCTCCCTCCTGACTCAACCATACACAGAAACACTCGGCTTGGCTGAGGGCTCTTGTTTAACCCTTATCCGGCTGAATAGGTACAATTGTAACTATTCCGTTTTAAAATTGCAATAACTTTTTTTTGAAAAGACGTAGAGGGCTGAAATTTCGTGACATCTCTACATTTTTGGTCCAGAATATATTGGCCAAATTTCAATAAAATATCTCCACCCGCTTCCGAGATAAGGGGTCGAGATCTTTTTGCATCCATAACAAGCTGCATAGGTACAAATGTACCTCATATATTTTGAATGAAGATAATGCAAGGGAAAAAGCATACATTTTTTTTTAATGATAATGCTATTTAACTATTATAAACAAGTAAAAAACTGTTCATTTACATTATAAAAGAAAATGTAAGAAACTTTTTTTTATTGATTTTCTTTGCAAGTAATGCATGTTGGCTTTGCTACAGAGTGTTCATCGCAAATGGGTTTCACACAAACCACACAAGACTTTCTAGTCTTGCGTTGTTTTCGCCTCAGGTCTCTGCAGACATAGCAACTACCAACAACAGGGGAGGGTCCACGACTACCATGAGGTATTTTGGGGCCAGCTGCTGGCTGCGATGCTACCACAATGCATCGTCCAAGCACCATTTCTACTGCACCTCGAAGAAAATGGTTTCTCATTATCATTTTGTTTGTACTACGATCTTCAATTGCAATCATACACAGCTGATTTGCGAGATCTTTCAGGAACTTTCTTCGTTGATCCTTTGCCCTGAAGCTTGGATTGTGTTCTCTGTAGATGATGTAGGATGCTAACCCACTGACATCAATCATATTGTAGAAAAATGCCAAAGTCCAACGTGATGTTCGTCGTTTCACAGTGTACTCTCCCAACATTTTATCCATAACATCAACGCCACCTTTTGTTATGTTGTAGTATTTTATTATCTCTGACTTGGCTGCTAGTGTCTCTTCAACTTCTCCCGTCATGTGCATAGATGATAGAAGCACGACTGATTTGTTCTTCTTTGGTACATATGAACAGACTGTTGCATCATGATTGTAGGCAAAATTTGTCGAGTATACAGGCCTTTCTTTGGCAGGCTGCATGTTGTTAGGTAGGAACCTTTTGTTTTTTCTCACTGTACCAACTAGTGTCATGTTCCAGGAGTTCAATACCTTAGCTAGTTCCATGGTTGTAAAGAAGTTATCGGTGGTGACATTTCTTCCAGAGCCTTTATACGAGCTCACTAGGTCCAATACTGTTCGTTCTCCAATGTTTACTTGTCGAGGACCATCAGTTGGTTTCCCAGTGTAGAGCTGACCTTGTAAAGGGTAGGCATTTGATGAGTCACAAGCCCAGAAAATCTTTATGCCATATTTAGCTGGTTTTGAAGGTATATACTGGGTAAATTTAGTATGACCTCTAAATGGAAATAATTGCTCGTCGACGGTGATACAATGATATGGCTTGTAGGCTCTCTCCAGATTACTGTTCAGCATTGTCCAGATGTCCCGTATTGGTGCAGCTTTATCTGTTTGCACACGTTCTGCACGTGTATTTTCGTTGTCAAACCTGATAAATCTGAGTATCATCTTGAAGCGGTCACGAGACATGGCTGCACGTATAAGAGGCAGAGCAGCAACATTCCACATTTCCTCCAGATTCTCTTTGTTGGCTCTGTGCACACCAGCAGCAATCAGTATGCCCAAAAATGCATGAAGTTCAGTTTCAGTAAATTGCTTGAATGTTTTTTGTGGTGGCCGTTTGGAAGAATCAGGAAAACGTTGTACCAGTTCGTTGTTGTAAGCATCACAAACTCTCTTGGCCTTTCGATTCGTTTCCCGTAATATGATGTCACACATCTCGGGAGTCATGATGGACTTGAATAGCTCTTTTGCTGTATATAGGTTGCTGATTGCTGCAGGGCCACCTCTTTGTCGTAGGACATTACGAGATTTTGTTTGTGCATTTGGCAGTGGATTACTGCACCATTGAGTTTCATCCTTAGCAGTCCAAATGTCGCCTGCACTTTGAGGCACAGAATCATCCTCAACACTTTCGTCTGATTCGTATTCATTTTCATGCTCTATGACCATTTCTTGTTCAATGTCTGAATCTTCTTCAGTAACATCCACTTGTGGTACATAGTTTTCATCATCAGATGGAACATATGGTTCATCCTCATGCTCAGAATCAGATTCTTCTAGCATTCGCATTATTTCGTCAGACGTAAATCTGTAAATATGAAAAAATGTAAAATAAATAATTTTCCGAAATACTACATTATTGGCTTTTCACAAAATTATACTAACCTGCAAACACGTTTTCTTGGATTATGGCGGAAACTAGATCCAGCATTACTATCACTCATGATGACTTGCTAGATGAATTTTGGCTTCGTATTTTGTGCTGAATATAAATAAAACATCGTAAAACAATATGTAGATACTAATTATTATCCATTTTTCGTATAAAAATTATACCTATAGTGATAAGTTTCATACAAAATATATGTAAGCCAAGTCCAGGCTGAAAGACAATTTGACTGTTCTGTCCCCACATAATGAGAATAAAGGTATAACTGGCTGTTAGATGCTGTGAGACTTTCCTACCTTCGTTTCCAAGAAATTGAAGACTTCACAAGCCTAGAAATGTGTGCTCACAGCAATGAGATGAACAGCAAAATGGCTAATGAGAGGAGGGAGGCAGGAAGACAAGTAGAAGCCACTCCCAGTTTGAATTAACTTAATTGACAGCAACATAAGTGACCAGTAACAACACTGAACAATAGATATCAGCATAACATTTGTAGCTGAATGAACTTTAGTTTCTGAAACCAAGTAAAGTCTTCCCACAGTGGAGGTATATGTGAAGGTACAATTGTACCTATGCAGCCTGTTAAGGTTGTAAAATTATGCAGCCTGACAAGGGTTAAGAGAGCTGCTGCCAGACTCCTCTGGCAGGGGTTTATCATTTCAGCAGAACAAAAGGACAGGCCATTAAAATTTCAACATGCCAATCATTCTCACTCCTAATATTCTGCTGGGTGAGGCCCACATGACATGCACATTAGTCTGGAGGCCAATATCAGCGGGTTTAGAGATTTTATTCTAATGTGTATGGGGGCCATTAGACAATGCAAATGTAGACTATGCTTTCTTAAAATGTGTTACAGGATGTATCTTATTATATTGTTGGGATTAGCCAACTGTCACGGGTATGCATCTAGCTGCAGAAGGTCTCTGCATTAGCTTTGCAGACACCTTCTTAACCCTTCTGACTCTTTGACCCAGTGACAACTTTTCTCCATCTCTAATAGGCACACCTGGACCTGGGTGTTTATAGACTCCCAGCCTGCTGCTAGGAATCGATGGTGATACTTCCATTTCCCCCTGTTGAGGTTTTGAGTTATAGCAGTCAACTATCTTCCTCTTTGGTGTTTGGAGGACGTCTGTGTTACCGCTCTGAATCTACTCAAGATAAGTGTTCCTCTTGTTTGTCTATCCAAGCTGTCTTTAGTTGTAGTGGAAATCGAATAGTGCACATCACGTCCTTTCTGAAGCAGGGCTAATTGCAGGGTCAGGCAGGGATTAGGTTCCTGCGTGGCGATAGGTACAGAACCTCTATAGGGACGTTTAGGCAGACAGGGTGACATTAGATCTGCCTGTCGTGAAACCTCCACCAGGGGGGGCTGGTGAGGGAAGAGAGGTTAAACACAAAGCAAAGTAACACAGAGCTCAGGCACAGGTATCACAGGTAATGAGAGAAGTCAGACAAGCCAATGTCATACACAGAGATATCAACACTGTACACAGGGGCAGTCAGGAGAATAATCAGGGACACTCAAGAAATCAGAGCCTACCGAGAACATGGTAATCAAAACGTGAGACGTAAGACAAAGTCCGGGTACAAGCCAAAGTTGGAACGAGAAGGGGAGCGTGGTATCAGAGATGGAAAACAAGAGGCGAAGTCCAGAGATCAGATCGAGTCATACACGGGTACAGGCAGTCAGAGACAAAAGGATCACCAAAATGAGAATACAGGTCAGGGGCTCAAGCTGGGAAGCATGAACTATCACTAACACTGATCAGCAGGCTGTGAGGGACTGAAATAGCCCAGCTAGCTCAAGAACGAGGCTGAGGAGATTAACCCCTGCATGACCAGTCCAAGAGCGGAAAGTTGATAATAAACTCCGGACTGGACCATGACAGTACCCCCTCTCAACCGACCGAACGCGCCAGCACCCATGACCATGACCCATGACAGGATTAATCACCTCTAAAATTTCATACGGACCAATAAACTTGGGGCCCAACTTAGCAGAGGGAATTCTCAGCCTTATATTTTTGGTGGATAACCATACCTTATCCCCCACTTGATAAGTCGGCCCCACAGAACGTCGTTTATCCGCCAAAAATTTATATTTTCCCTGAGCCTCACCAATGTTTCTCTGAACCTCCCTCCAGATCTCCCCCAACCGCAGAAAGGCCGAATCAGCCCCTGGACACCCCAAATCCAGCCGGGAAAACTCACCAAAATGAGGGTGAAACCCATAATTGCAGAAGAATGGAGAAGTACCAGTGGACTGATTGACACGATTATTGTAAGCGAATTCCGCTATAGGAATTGCAGAGAACCAATCATCCTGTCTAGACGTGACAAGGCACCGTAAAATCTGTTCCAAAGACTGATTTGTCCTTTCAGTCTGACCATTGGTCTCGGGAAGGTAGGCCGATGAAAAGGTCAGACTGATGCCCAGCCTTTTACAAAAAGCCCTCCAAAATTTTGCCACAAATTGCACCCCTCTATCAGACACAACACTGACAGGCACACCATGCAACCGGATAACATGCTCAATGAATAGTTTAGATAGAGTCTCAGCATTAGGAAGGCCAGTTAATGGTACAAAATGTGCTTGTTTACTGAACCTATCAACCACTACCCAGATAACAGGTTTTCCATTAGAGTGGGGAAGATCAGTGATAAAATCCATGGACAGATGAGTCCACGGTCTATCTGGAATTGGCAGTGGTACCAATTCCCCGGCCGGCCGGACGTTCGCGGGAGGTTTTTGCACAGGCACAAGATTCACAGGACGACACAAACCCTATGACATCAGAAGTCAACGAGGGCCACCAGAACAGCCTACTGATGGCTTTCTGAGTGGCTGAGATTCCAGGGTGTCCACTCAAAGCAGAGTCGTGGAACTCCTGAAGCACCCTCAACCGATACTGGACAGGCACAAAGAGCTTATATTCAGTTATGGATGATAGAGCAAGAGATTGGGCCTCACGAATCTCCTGTTCCAATTTCGGGGACACCACAGCCACCACCACCCCATGCTGAAAAATGGAGGAAGGAGGCTCAGGAGGTGATACTGGATCTAGACTGCGAGACAAGGCATCCGCCTTCACATTCTTGGACCCTGGTCTGAAAGTGATGAAAAACTGAAATCGAGAAAAAAAAGTGACCATCGTACCTGTCTAGGAGTCAAGCGTTTGGGGGACGCGATGTAAGACAGGTTCTTGTGATCAGTAATGACAGTTATACGATGGACCGCCCCCTCCAAAAAATGCCTCCATTCTTCAAACGCCAATTTAATGGCCAATAACTCCCGGTTTCCCACATCATAATTCCTCTCAGCAGAGGACAATTTTCTTGAAAAGAAGGCACAGGGTCTTAAGTTAGTTAATGTGGTAGGACCTTGGGACAACACAGCCCCCACCCCCACCTCAGCGGTGTCCACCTCTATGATATATGGTTTAGATAAATCAGGTTGAATCAGTACAGGGGCAGTCATGAAATGGGTTTTTAATGAAGAAAACGCCGCCACCGGTGGAGCTGACCAGTTCTTGAGATCAGCCCCCTTTTGAGTGAGATCAGTGAGGGGTTTGACCACTTGAGAAAACCCCTTGATGAACTTTCTGTAGTAATTGGCGAAACCCAGAAATCGCTGAAGACCCTTGAGATCTCTGCGTTGCACCCAATCCACAATGGCTGTACCTTCCTAGGGTCTATATGAAACTCCTCAGTGGACAAAATGACCCCTAGAAAGGACAATTCTTGAGTGAAAAATGAACACTTCTCCAGTTTGGCAAAGAGTGAATTCTCCCTGAGCCTCTGGAGAACCGCACGAAGATGACTCATGTGACTTAGTCTATCAGAGGAATGTATGAGTATATCATCAAGATAAACTACCACAAAGCACCCAATAAAGTCAGAAAAAACATGGTTAATGAAATTCTGGAATACCGCTGGTGCGTTAGTCAAACCGAACGGCATGACCAAATTTTCAAACAGATCCTCAGAAGTGAGAAATGCAGTTTTCCACTCATCCCCCTCCCACATACGGATGAGATTATATGCTCCCCTGAGGTCCAAAACCACCTAGCCCCTGACAATTGATTGTGCAAATCAGGTATAAGTGGGAGAGGATAAGTGTTTCTCACAGTGATCTTATTCAGTTCTCGAAAATCAAGGCATGGGCGTAAACCACCATCTTTTTTTTTTTACGAAAAAGAACCCTGCCGCCACGGGAGAGACAGATGGCCGAATATGCCCTTTACGGAGGCTTTCAGAGATATACTCCTTCATAGCAGCCCGCTCAGGGCCTGAGAGATTGGACAGACGGGCTTTGGGCAATTTGGCACCGGGAACAAGATCAATTGCACAATCGAATGGGCGGTGTGGTGGTAGAACCTCAGCCTGCTTTTCGGAGAACACATCCTCAAAGTCTTTCAGGTACTCCGGAATACCCTCCAGACTGACGGATGACATAGACACAGTAGCAAGACAATTTTCAGAACAACTAGGTCCTCATTTAACAATATCCCGGGACCCCTAGTCAATAACCGGGTTATGCCGTTGCAACCAGGGAAATCCCAACACCCGGCCAGCAGGGAGGTTATCCAAAACAAAGCATGTCATACGCCCCTGGTGCAGGGCCCCCACCCTGAGGGTGAATTCTTTAGAAATGAAATGGAGACCATCCTTTGTGAGAGGTGTAGAGTCAATAGCCACAATTTTTAAGGGAGTCTCCAACCTAACTGTCCCTAATCTACAGCGGGCCACCAGCTTAGAGTCAATTAGGTTCAGGGATGACCCACAGTCTACAAAAGCTGAAGTATGAACAAAGCTGTTCTCCACACCAAGTTCAACCTTTAACAGTATCTTTGCAAATGAAGAAAATGGTACCTGAGAGTCTGAGTGACCTCCACGATGATCACTCAGACTCAGCCACTTGTTAGACGAAGGACAGGAGGGGCAGTCTTTTTTCCAGTGTCCGGGATCTCCGCCGAAAAAACACAGCTTTCCATCATGCCGCCATTTCCTCTCTTTCTCTTTGAGGTTGGTGGCTCCCACCTCCATAGGTTCAGATGGAAGCAAAACATTAGGGTTAGCAGGGAACAACGGAATCCCTCGTTGTGTAAGACCTCTTTCCCGCAGCCTCCTGTTGTGAATTCTGTGGCTGAATTCACTCCTGTGGTCACAAGTGGTACTGCAGCTTCTGAGCTTCCTCCCTCAGGTGTTCTGGTGAGCTCGTTAACTGCTTCATTACTTAACTCCGCCTGATGCTGCTATCCTTGCTCCTTGTCAATGTTTCAGTGTTGGATCTGAGCTTCTCCTGATTGTTCCTGTGACCTGCTGCTCTGTATAGCTAAGTGCTTTTTGCTTTTTTGTTGCTTTTTTTCTGTCCAGCTTGTATTTTGTTTTGCTGGAAGCTCTGAGACGCAAAGGGTGTACCGCCGTGCCGTTAGTTCGGCACGGTGGGTTTTTTTTGCCCCCTTTGCGTGGTTTTGCTTTAGGGTTTTTTGTAGACTGCAAAGTTCGCTTTACTGTCCTCGCTCTGTCCTAGAATATCGGGCCCCACTTTGCTGAATCTATTTCATCCCTACGTTTTGTCTTTTCATCTTACTCACAGTCATTATATGTGGGGGGCTGCCTTTTCCTTTGGGGAATTTCTCTGGGGCAAGTCAGGCCTATTTTTCTATCTTCAGGCTAGCTAGTTTCTTAGGCTGTGCCGAGTTGCCTAGGTAGTTGTTAGGCGCAATCCACAGCCGCTTTTAGTTGTGCTTAGGATAGGATCAGGTGTGCAGTCTACAGAGTTTCCACGTCTCAGAGCTCGTTCTTGTATTTTTGGGTATTTGTCAGATCACTGTGTGCGCTCTGATCGCTATGCACACTGTGTTTCTGGATTGCCTTCATAACACCTGTCATTAGCAAACATAACAGCCTCCGATCCATACGGATAGCCTGAGTCATAGCCTCCTCCAAAGAGCAGGGAGGTGGATGGAGAGCCAGAGCGTCCTTCAAGCAATCCAACAGTCCCTTTCTGAATAGACATCTCAGTGCGGAGTCATCCCAGGTAGACTAACATGAAAGGTGTTTCCCTGCACGGTCATAACAGTCTCAGTCAGTTTTTTCTGTAAGTGGGTATGAGACGTGACAAGGGACTGATGTTTCACAGAAAAATCCTGCACCATCTGTGTCAAACTGGACACTTGTTCCGGATCCGCTAAGTTATGCAGCAGATCCATGACCAGAGAAAAAAAAACAAAGTCCTGTTTAAATGTATGGTTAGTGATAATGTCGTGAAACCTCCACCAAAGGGAGCTGGTGAGGGAAGAGAGGTTAAACACAAAGCGAAGTAACACAGAGCTCAGGCACAGGTGTCACAGGTAATGAGAGAAGTCAGACAAGCCAAGGTCATTCACAGAGATATCAACACTGTACACAGGGGCAGTCAGGAGAATAGTCAGGGACACGCAAGAAATCAGAGCCTACCGGGAACATGGTAACCAAAGCGTGAGACTTGAGACAAAGTCGGGGTACAAGCCAAAGTCGGAACCAGAAGGAGAGCGTGGTATCAGAGACGGAAAACAAGAGGTGAAGTCCAGAGATCAGATCAAGTCATACACAGGTACAGGCAGTCAGAGACACAAGGATCACCAAAATCAGAATACAGGTCAGGGGCTCAAGCCGGGAAGCATGAACTATCACTAACACTGATCAGCAGGCTGTGAGGGACTGAAATAGCCAAGCTAGCTCAAGAACTAGGCTCAGGAGATTAACCCCTGCATGACCAGTCTCAAGAGGGGAAAGATGATAAACTCCGGACTGGACCATGACACTGCCTAGTAGTTCCCTAGTGTTGAGTTCCCTTCCCCTTACCCCTTTATGTTGCACTTAGTCTTTCCTACACTGTGCATGACCGGTCGTGGAAATTTAGGGGAAAAAACCTGACACTTGGTTTTATTTGTGTGTTTTTTACCTTGGTATGGATCCGGTCGCAGGGCTGACACAGCAGCTACGCTGTCTATCTCTGGGGGTGTATAACCTCTGATATGATTTTGAGCAGTAGCAACAGCAGCTGCAGATCGCTGATGTTGGTGTCTCTGCTGGTAGGCCGGGCCAACCTGAGCCCAAGGTTGCTCTCCCAGACAGGTTTACCAGAGGAAGAGGCAAGGATTTTGTGTTTAAGGAAGCTTACAAACTTAATTTTAAACTTCGTCCTCACTCCTCTAGAAATGAAGAGCAATGAGTCAGTATTGTGATCTCTCTACTTCAGGGAGATCCGAGGTCCTGGGCTTTCTCTTTGCTGCAGGATTCGATTTGTCTCCAGTCTGTTCAGGGATTTTTTTGGTATCTAGCCTTTATCTATTATGACCCTGACCAAGTTGCATTGGCTGAGTCCAGGTTGCCTTCAGCAGGGGAATCGGTCAGTGCAGACCTGTACAGTGGGGGAAATACGTTTTTGAACCCTTGCTGATTTTGTAAGTTTGCCCACTGACAAAGACATAAGCAGTCTATAAATTTAAGGGTAGATTAATTTTAACATTGAGGTAGAATCTCAAAAATAAAATCCAGAAAATCACATTGTATAAATTATAGAAATTCAGTTACATTTTGCAGTGAGAAATGTGTATTTGATCCCCTACCAACCATTAAGAGTTCTGGCTCCTACAGACCAGTTAGACGCTCCTAATCAACTCGATACCTGTATTAAAGACAGCTGTCTTACATAGTGACCTTTATAAAAGACTCCTGTCCACAGACTCAATTAGTCAGACGCTAACCTCTACAACATGGGCAAGACCAAATTGCTTTATAAGAATGCCAGGGACAAGATCATAGATCTGCACAAGGATGGAATGGTCTACAAAACCACAAGCAAGACGCTGGATGAGAAGGAGACAACTGCTGGTGCAATAGTAAGAAAATGGAAGAAATACAAAATGACTGTCAATCAACATGGATCTGGGGCAGCATGCAAATTCTCACCTCATGGGGTATCCTTGATCATGAGGTAGGTGAGAGATCAGCCTAAAACTACATGGGGGAACTTGTTAATGAACTCAAGGCAGCTGGGACCACAGTCACCAAGAAAACCATTGGCAACACATTACGCTGTAAAGGTTTAACCCCTTTCTGCCAGCTGACGGAATACTATGTCCGGCGGTGAACCCACCTCAAAGCCGCGACATGTCAGCTGTTTTGTACAGCTGACATGTGCGCGCAATGAGCACAAGCGGAATCGCGATCCGCTCGCGCCCATTAACTAGTTAAATGCCGCCGTCAAGCGCTGACAGCGGCATTTAACTAGCGCTCCCGGCCACGCGGCCAGAGGTGCTCGCACCGCTGACCCCCATCACATGATCGGGGGTCAGCAGTGCATTGCCATAACAACCAGAGGTCTCCTTGAGACCTCTATAGTTGCTGTTGGCCGATTGCTTTGATCGCCACCCTGTGGTCGGGTTCAAAGTACACCTGCCTTTCTGCTACATAGAGGTGATCTGTACTTCACCTCTATGTAGCAGAGCCGATCGTGTAGTGCATGCTTCTAGCCTGCTATGGAGGCTTTTGAAGCATGCCAAAATTTAAAAAAAAAAAGTGTTTAAAAATATAAAAAAAATAAAAAATATATAAAAATTCAAATCACCCCCTTTTCGCCCCCAATCAAAATAAAACAATAAAAAAAACAAAAATACACATATTTGGTATCGCCACGTTCAGAATCGCCCGATCTATCAATAAAAACAAAGGATTAACCTGATCGCTAAATGGCATAGCGAAAAAAAAACGCCAAAATTACGTTTTTTTGGTCGCCGCAACATTGCATTAAAATCCAATAACGGGCGATCAAAAGAACATATCTGCAACAAAATGGTATCATTAAAAACATCAGCTCGGCATGCAAAAAATAAGCCCTCACCTGACCGCAGATCACGAAAATTGTAGACGCTACGAGTATCAGAAAATCGCACAATTTTTTTTTTTAGCAAATTTGGAATTTTTTTTCACCACTTAGATAAAAAATAACCTAAACATGTTAGGTGTCTATGAACTCATAATGACCTGGAGAATCATAATGGCAGGTCAGTTTTAGCATTTGTTGAACCTAGCAAAAAAGCCAAACAAAAAACAAGTGTGATATTGCACTTTTCTTGCAATTTCATCACACTTGGAATTTTTTTTCCCGTTTTCTGTTACAAGGCATGGTAAAACAAATAATGTCGTTCAAAAGTACATCTCTTTCCGCAAAAAATAAGCCCTCACATGGCCATATTGACGGAAAAATAAAAAAGTTATGGCTCTGGGAAGGAGGGGAGCGAAAAACGAAAACAAAAAAATGGAAAAAGCTCCGGGGGTGAAGGGGTTAAAATCCTGCAGTGCCCGCAAGTCCTCCTGCTCAAGAAGGCATATGTGCAGGCCCATCTGAAGTTTGCAAATGAACACCTGGATGATTCTGTGAGTGACTGGGAGAAGGTGATGTGGTCAGATGAGACAAAAATTGAGGTATTTGTCTTTAACCCCTTTCTGACATATGACGTACTATCCCATCGAGGTGGGGTGGGTCCGTATGACCACCTACGGGATAGTATGTCATATGCGGCCGGGTGTCAGCTGACTATCGCAGCTGACATCTGGCACTATAACTGGTCATGGACCGCTCCTGGCACATTAACTCCCGGAACACCGCGAACAAACATGATCGCAGTGTTCCGGCGGTATAGGAAATCATCGCACAGGGAGGGGGCTCCCTGCGTGCTTCCCTGAGACCCTCGGAGCAACGCGATGTGCTCGCGTTGCTCCGAGGGTCTCCTACCTCCTTCTCCCTGCAGGCCCCGGATCCAAAATGGCTGCGGGGCTGCTTCCGGGTCCTGCAAGGAGGTGGCTTACCAGCGCCTGCTCAGAGCAAGCGCTGGTAAGCCTGCAGCCCTGCCTGTCAGATCGCTGATCTGACAGTGCTGTGCAAAGTGTCAGATCAGCGATCTGACCCTATAACTTGATGTCCCCCTGGGGCAATGTTATAGTGTAAAAAAAAATATTTACATGTGTAAAAAAAGAAATTCCTAAATAAAGAAAAAAAAATAATATATTGTTCCCATAAATACATTTCTTTACCTAAATAATAAAAAAAAACAATAAAAGTACACATATTTAGTATCGCCGCATCCGTAACGACCCGACCTATAAAACTGTCCCACTAGTTAACCCCTTCAGTTATCACCATAAAAAAAAAAGGGGGCAAAAAACGCTTTGTTATCATACTGCCAAACAAAAAGTGGAATAACACGCGATCAAAAATACGGATATAAATAACCGTGGTACCACTGAAAACGTCATCTTGTCCCACAAAAAACGAGCTGCCATACAGCATCATCAGCAAAAAAATAAAAAAGTTATAGTCCTCAGAATAAAGTGATGCAAAAATAATTATTTTTTTATATAAAATAGTTTTTATCGTATCAAAGCGCCAAAACATAAAAAAGATATATATGAGGTATCACTGTAATCATACTGACCAAAAGAATAACACTGTGTTATCAATTTTACGAAACGCGGAACGGTATAAACGCCCCCCCCCAAAAGAAATTCTTGAATAGCTGGTTTTTGGTCATTCTGCCTCACAAAAATCGGAATAAAAAGCGATCAAAAAATGTCACATGCCCAAAAATGGTACAAATAAAAATGTCAACTCGTCGCGCAAAGAACAAGAGTATGGAAAAATTATACCTCTCAAAATGTGGAGATGCAAAAACTATTTTATGCAATAAAAAGCGTCTTTTAAAACCCACTATAAAAGTAAATTAAACCCCCTTCACCACCTCCTTAGTTAGGGAAAAATAATAAAATTAAAAAAAGTATATATTTCCATTTTCCCATTAGGGTTAGGGCTATGGTTGGGGTTAGGGTTGGGGCTAGAGTTAGGGTTGCAGTTAGGGCTACAGTTAGGATTGGGGCTAAAGTTATGGTTAGGGTGGAGGCTAAATTTAGGGTTAGGGTTTGGGCTAAAGTTAGGGTTGGAGCTAAAGTAAGGGTTAGGGTTTGGATTACATTACGGTTGGGATTAGGGTTAGGGGAGTGTCAGGGTTAGGGGTGTGGTTAGGGTTATGGTTGGGATTAGTGTTAGGGGTGTGCTGGATTTAGGGGTGTGGCTAGGGTTGGGATTAGGGTTAGGGGTGTGTTGGAGTTAGGGGTGTGGTTGGGGTTAGTGGTGTGGTTGGGATTAGGGTTAGGGGCATTTTCGAGTTAGAGGTGTGGTTAGGGTTATGGTTAGAGTTGGGATTAGGGTTAGGGATGTGTTTGGGTTACGGGTGTGTTTGGGTTAGGGTTTCAGTTAGAATTGGGGGTTTCCACTGTTTAGGCACATCAAGGGCTCTCCAAACGCAACATGGCGTCCGATCTCAAATCCAGCCAATTCAGCTTTGAAAAAGTAAAACATTGCTCCTTCTCTTCCGAGCTCTCCGGTGCGCCTAAACAGGGGTTTACCCCAACATATGGGGTATCAGCGTACTCAGCACAAATTGGAAAACAACTTTTGGGGTCAAATTTCTCTTGTTATCCATGGGAAAATAAAAATTTGTGGAGCTATAAACCCTTTTTGTGAGAAAAAAAAAATATTTTTTTATTTTCTCGGCTCTGCGTTATAAACTGTAGTGAAAAACTTAGGGGTTCAAAGTTCTCACAACACATCTAGATAAGTTCCTTGGGGGGTCTAGTTTCCAATATGGGGTCACTTGTGGGGGGTTTCTACTGTTTAGGTATATCAGGGGCTCTGCAAATGCAATGTGACGCCTGCAGACCAATCCATCTAAGTCTGCATTCCAAACAGCGCTGCTTCCCTTCCGAGCTCTGCCATGCACCCAAACGGTGGTTTCCCCCACATATGGGGGTATCAGCGTACTCAGGACAAATTGAACAACAACTTTTGTTGTCCAGTTTCTCCTGTTTCCCTTGGGAAAATACAAAACAAAATAAATTTTGTTAAAAAAAAAGGATTTTTATTTTCACGGCTCTGCGTTATAAACTGTAGTGAAACACTACCTTGCGCAGCGTGTACTACGGAGGACAGAGAATGAACTTCAATCCAATATTGCGGCCAGCTTGCAGCCAGTGGGTAAGGAAAGGGTGAATCAAACACCTGAAAACTCCGCCCATATGACCGAAAAGCGGTCCTACCAAATTCAGGTGACAGGTTCCCTTTAAGGGCATAAAAATTCAAAGTTGGAAAATTGCGACATTTTCAAAATTTTTGCCAAATTTCTGTTTTTTTCACAAATAAGCACAGGTAATATCAAAGAAATTTTACTACTATCATGAAGTACAATGTGTCACGAGAAAACAATGACAGAATCATCAGGATCCGTTGAAGCGTTCTAGAGTTATAACCTCATAAAGGGACAGTGTTTAGAATTGTAAAAATTGGCCCTGTCATTAACGTGCAAACCACCCTTGGGGTAAAGGGGTTAACTCTACTCGCCGTGTTTGGAGGAAGAGAAATGCTGCCTATTGCCCAAAAAACATTATCCCCACTGTCAAGCATGGAGGTGGAAACATTATGTTTTGGGGGTGTTTCTCTGCTAAGGGCACAGGACTACCTGAATAGGAGAATGAATGGAGCCATGTACCGTAAAATCCTGAGTGACAACCTCCTTCCCTCCATCAGAACATGAAAAATGGGTTGTGGCTGGGTCTTCCAGCAAGACAAAATCCCAAAACATACAGCCAAGGCAACAAAGGAGTGGCTCAAAAAGAAGCACAGTAAGGTCCTTTAGAAAATCCCATAGAAAACTTATGGAGGGAGTTGAAGCTTCGAGTTATCAAGCAACACCCTCAAAATCTTAATGATTTAGAGATGATCTGCAAAAAGGAGTGGACCAGATTTTCTTCTGACGTGCGCAAACCTCATCATCAACTACAAAAAACGTCAAGGGTTTTACCACTAAGTATTAAGTCTTGTTTGCCAGAGGTTTCAAATACTTATTTCTCACTGCAAAATGCAAATAAATTTATTTATGTTTATGTCTTTGTCACTGGGCAAACTTACATAATCAGCAAGGGATCAAATACTTATTGCCCTCAATTTACATTAGACTATCTGCCAGTCCATGTCGATATAGGTGAGCATAGCCAACATTATTCTAATGTGTATGGTTGCCTTTACAGCAGGGGCGGATTATCAGAGGGTCAATATGGGCGGTAGCCCAGGGCCCAGTGGTCTGGGGGGGCCCTGGGCTACCGCACAGATTGACCCTCCGCTAATCGTCTGTGACTGCCCGCCGGGCGGCGTTTATGTGCCCCCCGGACCCGGTGGGCAGAGAGAGGGGGCCCGCATTGGGCCCCTTCTCATCTGCTCACCGGGCCCTTTCCGGTGCTGCGCCGGTTTCCTATTGACGTGCGGGCGCGCGCCCTCACATCAATAGTTAACAACAACAGCCGCCAGCCAATCGGAGGCTGGCAGCTGAAGTCGGCCGCAGCACACACGTCGCCGGCGTCTGACGTCATTGTCAGTCGCCGGCGAGTGTGCGCTGCTGCAGGGAGCTCGCCGCCTGGAGCGCGGACAGGTGAGGAGACTGCTTGTTTGTTTTTTTTTGTTTGTTTTTTTGGATCAGTTATCAGAGGACACACTGGGGGGCAATGCTGGAGGACACACTGGGGGGAAATGCTGGAGGACACACTGGGGGCAATGCTGGAGGACACACTGGGGGGGAAATGCTGGAGGACACTGGGGGGAAATGCTGGAGGACACACTGGGGGCAATGCTGGAGGACACACTGGGGGGCAATGCTGGAGGACACACTGGGGGGCAATGCTGGAGGACACACTGGGGGGCAATGCTGGAGGACACACTGGGGGGCAATGCTGGAGGACACACTGGGGGGCAATGCTGGAGGACACACTGGGGGGCAATGCTGGAGACAGTGGGGCAGATTGCTGGAGACAGTGGGGCAGATTGCTGGAGACACTGGGGCAGCTTGCTGGACACACTGGGGCAGATGATTGCTGGACACACTGGGGCAATGCTGGAGACACTGGGCCAGATTGCTGGACACACTGGTGGTAATATGCTGGACACACTGGGGCAGATTGCTGGACACACTGTCTGGGGGCAATATGCTGGACATACTGGGGCAGATTGCTGGACACACTGGGGGTAATATGCTGGACACACTGGGGGTAATATGCTGGACACACTGGGGCAGATTGCTGGACACACTGGGGGCAGGACTGGAGGCATGGGCAGAATGTAGACATGGGGCATGATTGGAGACATGGGGCAGGATTGGATCATGGGGCAGGATGGATAAGATGGAGACAGATGGGGCAGGATCGGGAGATCATATGGTGTAGAATGGATACTCATGAGTACAGGATGGGAGAACATATGGCTGGAGCCAGGAATAAGACACACGGGGCCAGGATGGGGAATATTATTACCATAGGGGCTAATTAAGGGTATTATTACTGCAGTGATGTATTTATTTTATTTTTTGAGTATACTGTTTTAAATGGGGGGGCGGTCCTGTTACTTTGCAGAGTGACACTATATCACCTTTTTATCTTCATGTGGTGTAATGTAGAAGTTGTGAAAAATTAAGTAATGTGTTCTGCAAGCGGAGCTCGAGATAACTGTGTTGTTTCCTGCAGAAATGAGTCCTGGCTGGAAGAAATGATGGCGGTCTGTGCTGGATGAAAGATGAAGGACTTCACCTAGAGACGTCACTGGTGAGTCAGTGTTACCTATACACTGACACTAAACACTATATACAGCGGTCCTGTGTACAATGTCACCAGTGATCACTGTATTACCTATACATTATATACAGAGCTCATGTGTATAATACCACCAGTGATCTCTGTATTACCTCTACACAGACACTGCATACTAAGTACAGATCTCCTGTGAATACTGGCACTTATGGTGATAGTATTGTGTTTTTTTTTTTTTATTACTGATCAGTATTGTAGTATTCAGTCACTATGTGGTGGTAATATGTGGTCTGGAAATGGTGTTGTGGTATTTGTCCCTTGTATGTGCTATTTGGTCACCAAGTGGTAATATGTGGTCTTGACATGGTGCGGTGGTATTTGTCCCTTGTATATGCTATTTGGTCACCAAGTGGTAATATGTGGTCTTGACATGGTGTTGTGGTATTTGTTCCTTGTATGTGATATTATTCGATCACTGTGGTTGTAATTTGTGGTCTGGTCATGGGGTGGTGGTATTTGTTCCTTGTATGTGATATTCTTCGATCACTGTGGTTGTAATTTGTAGTCTGGTCATGGTGCAGTGGTATTTGTTCCTTGTATGTGATATTATTGGTCAAGATATACCTAAATTGTATTGCAGATTTTAGCAAATATTTAATAGGTTACAGCAGAGTAGGGCCCGGCCATTTTTCTGGAATAATCTGGTTCAGGTATATCATGACCCCCATCACATGACCCCCGTCACATGACCCCCGTCACATGACCCTGGGGGCCCACAGTGTGTGAACAGCCCGGGGCCCTGGCTACCCTTAATCCACCCCTGCTTTACAGTCTGAAAGTGTCAGCATTGATTGGCCAATCTCAGATTATGTAAGATCAGGAGCACACACCCAACTGTCAATTTATTCACCACAATGTACATTCCAAGAAAAGATGCCACAGAATTGTTACTTCATGTGTTAAATAATCGTTTACATAAACAAACATGTCAGAAGTGGTGACAGATATTCTTTAAAGCAAATTATTGAATCAACACATTGCTCTTCTGCTGTCAGTACTGATAAAAGAACAGGAAATTGTCTCTAATTTCCAATGTCACGTTTATGTAACTTGACTTATTATTGGCTTGAAAACATCTAAAGTGACAGAAAACAACACATAAACCGACTTTTCCCCATTGACATCCCAGGACAGATTTGGCAAAAAGGTTTTTTTTTTCAAAGACTTACTCTGACCTTTAAATAAGCAGACCTCATAATCCCAACCAAAACCCCTAAATTAATCAGATCACAGATTAGACCCCTAAATTGAATCCAAAGGAAGCCCTCATATATAGGGATGGACGAACTTAAATGGTAAAGTTTGGGGTCTATACCGAACACGTAGTGTCTGTGCATGGACCCCGAACACGGACTTCTCTCTGAAGTCCGTGTGACTGTTCGGGTTCAGGAGCCCGAACATCCGGCGTTTTCCAAGCTGTCATCTTTGTGAGAGAAACACTAGCTCTGATCAGTGGTAAGTTTGTTATCACTGGTCAGAGCGCTGCGATTCCTACGCTGGCATACAAATGACAGCATGTGAGCCAGCAGCTGTGACCGGCGGTAAAAAGATTACCGCCAGTCACAGGCGTGGGCTGATAAGAGTACTACTCTCATCATCATACACCTGGTCTTGCTGATAGCAGTGAGAACAGGCATCGGCTAATGAGAGTATTGATCAGCTGGTACCTGTGCAATAAATAAAGTTAAAAAACTGGCCTTTGATCCCCTCTATTCTTAATAACGAAAGCAGGCAAAATAGACAGCTGGGGCTGTTTTTTGAATTATTTATTTATATAATTTTTAAAAAATAGAGTGGGACGCCTCTCTTTTTTTGATAACCAGACAATATAAAGCTGACAGCTGGGGGCTGCAGCCCGCAACTGTCAGCTTTATCTGCACTGGTTAGCAAAAATAGAGGAGACCCCATGCCATTTTTTATTTATTTACTACACAGGTGAATACTCTCATCAGCATACACCTGCTACCGCTGCTATCAGTGAGACCAGGTATACAATGATAAGAGTAGTACTCCCATCAGCCAACACCTGTGACCGGCACTAAAAAAGTTCTATGTGACAGTGTGGCAACTGCAGTGCTCTGACCGGCAGTAATGAAGTTACTGCCGATCCGAGCTGGTGTTTCCTGTGCTATCACACAGATAACAGCTTGGGAAATTCCGAATGTTTGAGCCTTCTATTCATTTGAATAGGGTCCAAAATGTTTTTAAATGTTCAGCTGAATCCGACTGACTCGAACATCCAAGGGTCTGCCCATCAATACTCCTAAACATACACAGTCCATAACCACAAGGACAATGAAAGCCAATAGAAAGAAGAATCCTTCGCAAAGGTTGTATAATAATAATAATAGAACAACTGTATTTAAACAAACAATGCATAAGGCAAAAGTGGGAAAAAATGTCATGATAAAAGGAAAAAAGATAGTCTGACGACATATGGTCTGGATGGGGTCAATAAATAATTCCTGATAAATGGTAAAATACCTGTGGGGTAAGTACTATAACAAAAGGTAAACAATAAAGCAGTAAGAAATGAACAAGATGTCCTCTCAATAAACCAAGTTGTATTGGATGGTAAAATCTTGCCTTGCGCAGGCGTGTACTATGGAGGACAGAGAATGAACTTCAATCCAATATTGCAGCCAGGATGCAGCCAGCGGGTAAGGAAAGGGTGGATCAAACACCAGAAAACCCCGCCTCCATGGCTGAAGATTGTTCCCTCCAAATTCAGGTGACAGTGTCCTTTAACTATGGCTATGAATAATTAAGTAAAATGCACTGCGCTAAAAGAATCCTCACATGAGAAGACAAAAACCTTAGCATGTATAAATATAGTGCGATTAATATATAGAGAACCACATGTGAAGAATATGACCAAATACATAAATATAACTCAAATTAAGCTTTATGTCGCAAGGGTGAATATACACAGAGATCAAGTGACCAAAAAGTGCTTAGTGCTAATCCTCATGTGAAAGTGAACATTCACCCCGACACATACAACCATATTCCTAGGGCGTTGATCCAGGGAACTAGTCTGATTGCCGTATGTGGAGTCGGGAAGGAATTTTTTTTACCCAATGTGGAGCTTAGTGTTTGCCGCATGGTTTTTTTGTTTGCCTTCGTCTGGATCAACTTTGTTAGGCTATGGGCTGAACTACATTGACTTAAAGTCTTCCTTCAACCTTAAATACTATGTTATTATATATCGATTGAATACCTCTGCATGCATAAAAAATTGGCTGAACTATGAGAGACCATGACTGTTGTAGAGGGCCAAACTAATAGGCTGAAATTAATTCTGCTTAATATTAACATACTAATTATTTTATATTAATATACTTAATATTGAGCAGAATTAAGTATGCTGTCACTCCCCCTATATTCAGTATGAGCCCCCATACATTCCCCTATATACAGTACAAGCCCCCACATAACCCCCAATATATAGTGTGAGCGTCCACATAGCCCTTACAGTATGATCCCACATAAATTGCACATTGTGATGTACAAAAAAATTATATTGTGGCACCGTGTCAGCAAGAAAAAAACAATATATATGCTTTTATGCCCGAAAAAGACAAAAGTATTCTAAGAGTGATACCATTATCGGCTATCAGGCAAGTTTACAATAAAAAAAAATTATATATATATATATATATATATATACCGTATATACTCGAGTATAAGCCAAGATTTTCAGCCCATTTTTGGGGGCTGAAAGTCCCCCTCTCGGCTTATACTCGAGTCATACCCGGGGGTTGGCACGGGAGGGGGGGCGGGGGCTGTGTAATTATACTTACCTGCTCCCGGCGCGGTCCCTGGAGTCCCTGCTTCTTCCAGCGCTGCATCTTCTTCCTGTATTGAGCGGTCACCTGGCACCGCTCATATACAGTAATGAATATGCGGCTCCACCCCCCATAGAGGTGGAGCCGCATATTCATTAATGTATATGAGCGGTGATGCTGCCCGCTCAATACAGGAAGAAGATGCAGCGCCGGGGAAGAAGCAGGGACGCAGCGCCAGGACCAGGTAAGTCTACGGGGAGGGGGACGCTGGGCTTCGCGATAGTCACCTGCTCCTCGGTCTGGGTGTCGCTCTGTCTTCAGCAGTGACACTCAGGTGAGAGGGCGCGGTGACGTAGTCAGTGCGCGCCCTCTGCTGAGTGTCAGTGCCGAAGACAGAGCCGCACGAGGAGCAGGTAGTGCCGGGGTCCTGAGCGAAGAGAGGTGAGTATGTGATTTTTTTTTATGGCAGCCACAGCATATGGGGCAAGTGACTGTGCAGAGCATCTTATGGGGCCATAACACTTGTGCAGCACTATATGGGGCAAGTGGCTGTGCGGAGCATCTTCTGGGGACATGCCCCATATAGTGCTGCACAAGTGTTAAGTGGCTGTGCGGAGCATCTTATGGGGCCATAACACTTGTGCAGCACTATATGGGGCAAGTAGCTGTGCAGAGCATCCTATGGGGCCATGACACTTGTGCAGCACTATAAGGGGCAAGTGACTATATGGAGCATCTTATGGGGCCATAACACTTGTGCAGCACTATATGGGGCAAGTGGCTGTACGGAGCACTATAATGGGGCCATAACACTTGTGCAGCATTATATGGGGAAAGTGACTGTACGGAGCATCTTATGGGGCCATAACGCTTGTGCAGCACTATATAGGGCAAATATCTCTATGGAGCATCTTATGGGGTCCTTATTACCATTTATGCAGCATTATATGGGGCATATTTTAATATGGAACATCTAATGGGGCCCATCAAACTTTATGGAGCATTATATGGGGCTCCTGATTCAATATGGATATTCAAAAACACTTAACCTTCTGATGTCTCAATTAATTTTACTTTTATTGGTATCTATTTTTACTTTTGAAATTTACCGGTAGCTGCTGCATTTTCCACGCCAGGCTTATACTCGAGTCATTAAGTTTTCCCAGTTTTTTGTGGCAAAATTAGGGGGGTCGGCTTATACTCGGGTCAGTTTATACTCAAGTATATACGGTATATATATATACAGTTAGGGCCAGAAATATTTGGACAGTGACACAATTTTAGCGAGTTGGGCTCTGCATGCCACCACATTGGATTTGAAATGAAACCTCTACAACAGAATTCAAGTGCAGATTGTAACGTTTAATTTGAAGGGTTGAACAAAAATATCTAATAGAAAGTGTAGGAATTGTACACATTTCTTTACAAACACTCCACATTTTAGGAGGTCAAAAGTAATTGGACAAATAAACATAACCCAAACAAAATATTTTTATTTTCAATATTTTGTTGCAAATCCTTTGGAGGCAATCACTGCCTTAAGTCTGGAACCCATGGACATCACCAAACGCTGGGTTTCCTCCTTCTTAATGCTTTGCCAGGCCTTTACAGCCGCAGCCTTCAGGTCTTGCTTGTTTGTGGGTCTTTCCGTCTTAAGTCTGGATTTGAGCAAGTGAAATGCATGCTCAATTGGGTTTAGATCTGGAGATTGACTTGGCCATTGCAGAATGTTCCACTTTTTGGCACTCATGAACTCCTGGGTAGCTTTGGCTGTATGCTTGGGGTCATTGTCCATCTGTACTATGAAGCGCCGTCCAATCAACTTTGCAGCATTTGGCTGAATCTGGGCTGAAAGTATATCCCGGTACACTTCAGAATTCATCCGGCTACTCTTGTCTGCTCTTATGTCATCAATAAACACAAGTGACCCAGTGCCATTGAAAGCCATGCATGCCCATGCCATCACGTTGCCTCCACCATGTTTTACAGAGGATGTGGTGTGCCTTGGATCATGTGCCGTTCCCTTTCTTCTCCAAACTTTTTTCTTCCCATCATTCTGGTACAGGTTGATCTTTGTCTCATCTGTCCATAGAATACTTTTCCAGAACTGAGCTGGCTTCTTGAGGTGTTTTTCTGCAAATTTAACTCTGGCCTGTCTATTTTTGGTATTGATGAATGGTTTGCATCTAGATGTGAACCCTTTGTATTTACTGTCATGGAGTCTTCTCTTTACTGTTGACTTGGAGACAGATACACCTACTTCACTGAGAGTGTTCTAGACTTCAGTTGATGTTGTGAACGGGTTCTTCTTCACCAAATTAAGTATGCGGCGATCATCCACCACTGTTGTCATCCGTGGACGCCCAGGCCTTTTTGAGTTCCCAAGCTCACCAGTCAATTCCTTTTTTCTCAGAATGTACCCAACTGTTGATTTTGCTACTCCAAGCATGTCTGCTATCTCTCTGATGGATTTTTTCTTTTTTTTCAGCCTCAGGATGTTCTGCTTCACCTCAATTGAGAGTTCCTTTGACCGCATGTTGTCTGCTCACAGCAACAGCTTCCAAATGCAAAACCACACACCTGGAATCCACCCCTGACCTTTTAACTACTTCATTGCTTACAGGTTAACGAGGGAGACGCCTTCAGAGTTAATTGCAGCCCTTAGAATCCATTGTCCAATTACTTTTGGTCCCTTGAAGAAGAGGACGCTATGCATTACAGAGCTATGATTCCTAAACCCTTTCTCCGATTTGGATGTGGAAACTATCATATTGCAGCTGGGAGTGTGCACTTTCAGCCCATATCTATATATATAATTGCCTAAGGGTTTTTCCGTCTGTCTGTCTGTCTGTCCTGGAAATCCCGGCTCTCTGATTGGTCGAGGCCGCCAGGCCTCGACCAATCAGAGACCGGCACAGCATCGACGTAGAAATCCCGCGTCTCTGATTGGTCGAGGCCGCCAGGCCTCGACCAATCAGCAACGGGCACAGCGATGATGATGTCATAAAGGACGTAGAAATCCAGCGTCTGATTGGTCGAGGCCGCCAGGCCTCGACCAATCAGCAACGGGCACAGCGACGATGATGTCATAAAGGACGTAGACATCTCACGTTTCTGATTCAGCGACGGGCACAGTATCGACGTAGATGTCATAATGGTTGCCATGGCGACGATGATGTCATAGGTTGCCTCGAACAATCAGCGACGGGCACAGTCTGCCGCGAATTCTGGAATCATCATTGTCCATATACTACGGGGACATGCATATTCTAGAATACCCGATGCGTTAGAATCGGGCCACAATCTAGTTATATATATAATTGTATTTCTGAACATGTTTTTGTAAACAGCTAAAATAACAAAACTTGTGTCACTGTCCAAATATTTCTGGCCCTAACTGTATACATATATATATATATATATATATATACACTTTTTGTTTTGTTTTGTTTTTTAATTACCTGAAGAAGGAGTCCCAGGACTTTGAAAGCATGGAAAATATAATTTTCTGTTAAGGCAATAAGGCCATGTTCACATGATCAGTATTTGGTCAGTATTTTACATCAGTATTTGTAAGCCTGATTGTTCCACTCCTGGTTTTGGCTTACAAATACAGAGGTAAAATACTGACTAAATAATGAACATGTGAACATGACCTTAAGGTATCACTCCCAGAGTACCTTTGTCTTTTTTGGGTATAAAAGTATTTCGATCCAGTGCACATTGTAACTCATGCTGACTTGAGTAATGCACTTTGTGTGACTTGGTAGGAAAAGTTGGGGGAGGGGAATTGACAACTGCTCTGTGCATACTTCTGGCTCAGAAAAGTGTTTATTTAAGTTCTCTCAGGTACATATTTGATTTGACTAGAAATAAATTTTTTGTATTTTAATAGCCCTCCTAAATAAAGGATTCCTTCACCCTTGGTCCTCAAGATATTTCGAACATGCTAGGCAATTGCTCAAATGGTAATTCACTAATAGATTATTATAATGAGCTTGCTATCCTGTTGTAAAAACATCCAATTCACACATTACAGACTCATGTAAGGACATCAAGCTCCTAAGAAATTGTAATGGAAATGCTGAATCTCCCTACTACAGTATTAGGCTATATTCACACGTTGCGTTTTCGATGCATTTTTTTTTCCACACTCAAAACCTGCTCTCTTGGCAGTAAGAAATTGGCTGCAAAAAAGCAGGTTTTGCTTAGTTTTTGCTGTGTTTTCAGTGCATTTTTACCTGCGGTTTTGTCAGGGTACATTTGTGAGCATGGGGCAGAGTACCCCAACAACTCCAAAATGTCAGGCTCCAGTAGCGCATGTTCCAAATGCCACAGATGAAAAGCTTGCAGTATGATCTTGGATCCAGCTGGCGGTCTGCAGTGAGGTTTGCTACCGGTAGTCCAGCTAAAAACTGCACCCACAGAGCATGTTTCCAAACTTTCCCCACAGAAGCTGATAACAAATTTCACACCCAGACAATGGCCCACAGTACCCCACAGGCAGGATTGCAGAATACACACAACGGCATTTGACAAACTACTCCCACAGATATGGGTTCAAGAATACACACAGTGCCTTTGGTCACAGTACTATGACAGACATGGTTGCCTAAAAGTAGAAAACATTTTGACATACAGATCACTTACAACGACTCAGTTGAAGATTCAAAAAATGTTGAGCATGGACGTTATTATAACAGAGACGGGTGCAGAGTACACATAGAGAGTGTTTTTGGAAAACCATGCACATGCAAAACCTAATACTGTTCCTCACTACAACTGCATCCTGTCCCTACGCTAAGCAGAATAGAAATAAAAAATAAGAATCTTGAATCAGGAGGGAACAGGTTCAAGTGGAGGAGGAGGTGGACTGGGCAATATTGGTGGAAGAGGCAGAGGAGGAGGTATCCAACATAGATTTTTGTGTTTTTTATTTGTGGTGGAGGCCCTCAAATGAAACAAATGCCTGTGATCTGAGTGCCACTCTGCTTTGAAAACGGTTGTTCCTCCTCCTCCTCCCAAGCCTATTCCTCTTCCTCCTCCTCAACATCATGCTCCAAAACTGTCCCCTTCCTGTACAGTTAGGTACGTGGCCGATGTTGGGACAGTAACCCACCCTTCGAGCCATGTGTGGGCAACAGGCCTGATAACGGTGTGTGAATTGGCTCTGCTCCTCCTCCTGTGCCACCACCTCAACCATTATGGCCTGAATTTTTTCTAGCAGGCTTATGAGTGATATAGTAACGCTGATGATGGCGTCATCAACGCTGGCTATAGTAGTGGAACATTCGCCAGGGCTGAAAATGTATTTTTGCAGTGTTGAAATGGCAATGAGAAGGCTGATGTGATACATTGATTTGCAAAAGTACTAGAAAACACGCACCAGGCCTTAAAAGTTATTTTTGGGGCCTAGAAATGGCAACAATAGATGGATGAACCCGAACAGTAAAGTTCGGGGTCCGTAAAGAACACCTACTGTACAAGTCCATGGCAGTGCGGTAAACACTTCCTCTAATCGGTGGTAAAATCATTAGGGCCGGTCAGACAACCACGGTTCCCATGCTGTCAAATGACAGCGTGAGCCCGCAGGTGTGATTGGAGGTAAAAAGTTTACCTCCAGTCACTGGCATCGGCTCATGGAACTACTACGACCATGAGCCTACAACTGCTGCTGCTAATAACATCAAGAGTAGGTGGCAGCTGATGGGAGTATTTACCAGCTAATGCCTGAGCTCTAAATAAATAATAAAAGAAAAACGGTGGGGGTTCCCCTGTATTTTTGATAACCAGCCAGGCAACACTGACACCTGAGGGCTGCAATCCTCAGCTGTAAGCTTTAGCAAGTCTAGTTATCAAAAATAAATTTAAATAAATCATTTTAAAAAACAGCGTGGAGTCCCCCCATTTTTGACAACCAGCCAAACTAAAGAAGACAGCTGGGGACTGGTATTCTCAGCCTGGTAAGGGGCGCCATGGATATTGGCCCCCTAGCCTATTAGATGCGCCAATTCTGGTACTTTGCCTGGCTCTTCCCACTTGCCCTGTGGCGGTGGCAAGTGGGGTTCATATTTGTGGGGTTGATGTTACCTTTGTATTTTCCGGTGATATCAAGCCCACAGCTTAGTAATGAAGAGGCATCTATAAGATGCCTATCTGCTACTAATCCTATGGTTGACCGCTCATTCACTGTATCTTTTGCCAGCTCCTCTTCCTCTCCTCGTCCCCTTACTATCGGGGTTCCGCAAGGCTCAGTCCTAGGCCTTCTCCTCTTCTCTCTTTACACGGCCCCTATTGGCCAAACAATCAGCAGATTTGGGTTCCAGTATCATCTCTATGCTGATGACACCCAATTATACACTTCTTCCCCCGACATCACCCTTACCCTAATTCAAAATACCAAGGATTGTCTGTCTGCTGTCTCTAACATCATGCCCTTCCTCTACCTGAAACTTAATCTCTCCAAAATGGAACTTCTTGTGTTTCTCCCTTCTACTAACCACACTCTACCCAACATCGAAATTACCCTGGAGGGTTCAACCATAACTCCCAAGCAGCATGCCCGCTGTCTTTGGGTCATATTCGACACCGACTTTACTTTACTCCCTATATCCGATTACTCACTCGCTTTTGTCACCTGCATCTTAAAAACATCTCCAGAATCCGACCTTTTCTCACCGTTTAAACTGCTAAGACTCTTACTGTCGCTCTTATTCATTCCCGTCTGGACTACTGCAACTCTCTTCTGATCTGTCTCCCTCTTTCCAAACTTTCTCCTCTCCAATCCAACTTGAATGCGGCAGCCAGGGTCATATTTCTGTCTAGCCGCTTCACTGATGCCTACATCTTGTGCCAGTCATAACACTGGCTACCCATTCGCTACATGGTCGAGTATAAACTCATCTCTCTCACCCACAAAGCTCTCCACAGTTCTGCACCGCCTTATATCTCCTCTCTCATCTCTGTCTATCACCCTACACGTGCCCTCCGTTCTACAAATGACCTAAGACTAACATCCCCTGTAATCCGAACCTCACACCTCCATCTCCAAGACTTTTCTCGTGCTGCGCCAGCTCTCTGGAATGCACTTCCCCAGACGATCAGACTGATACCTAGCCCCGACATATTAAAGCGCGCTTTGAAAACCCATCTCTTCAAACAAGCCTACCACATCAACTACTCAGTAAACTAACTTTGCCCTGTTCCCTCCTTCCAAATATTACTCTAAATCTGCACCCTACTATTCATCTGTCTCCACACCCTCCAGACACGTAACTACACTTGATACTTGACTATTGCACTATTGCACTTAAACAGACGGGCTGATGACCAGATCATACAGCTTTGTATGAAAATCCCTATTTATTATAATTGCCAGACCTGAAATAACAATCACTTTTCACCTATTGTGTCCCCCGATTTCCTTATAGATTGTAAGCTTGCAAGCAGGGACCTCACTCCTAATGTCACTGTTTAAATTGTCTTAATTCGTACTGAATTTATTGTTTGTACATGTCCCTGCTTAATTGTAAAGTGCTGCGGAATATGTTGGTGCTATATAAAAATTATTATTATTATTATTATGGTTGTATTGTAAATGAAAGCACAGCCAGAATAAAGTCTTGAAATAAAAAAACACACTTTTACTTATTTTATTTAAAAATAACAAACACAGTTATACTCACCTAATGCCCATTTCATTGAAGTCTTCGTCTCCTGCAATTAAACAAAAATAAAAAATAATATTATCCCTCACCTCTCTGTCACTTTGTCAAATGCCGTAATCCATGTCTGGGGATAAACAGTTTCAATCTGGATAAAGTTAGGGTTAGGGTTGGGGCTAAAGATAGGGTTAGGGCTAAAGTTAGAGTTGGGGCCAAAGTTAGGGTTTGGATTAGGGTTATGATTGGGATTACGTTTATGGTTGGGATTAGTTGTAGGGTTTGGCTTAGAGGTGTGTCAGGGCTAGGGGTGTGGATAGGCTTATGGTTAGGGTTGTTATTAGGGTTAGGGATGTGTTGGGGTTAGGGTCAGGGGCTCTACAAATGCGACATGGCGTCCAATCTCAATTCCAGCCAATTCTGCGTTGAAACAGTAAAACGGTGCTCCTTTCCTTCCGAGCTCTGCGGTGCGCCCAAACAGTAGTTTCCCCCCACATATGGGGTATACGCATACTCAGGACAAATTGGACAACAACTTTTGGTGTCCAATTTCTCCTGTTACCCTTGTGAAAATAAAAATTTGGGGGCTCAGAAATTTTTGTGGAAAAAAAATGACTTAATTTTCACGGCTCTGCGCTATAAACTTTAGTGAAACACTTGGGGGTTCAAAGTTCTCACAACACATCTAGACAAGCTGCTTGGGGGTCTAGTTTCCAATATGGGGTCACTTGTGGGGGGGTTTCTACTGTTTAGGCACATCAGGGGCTCTGCAAACACAACGCAGACCATTCTATCAAAGTATGCATTCCAAAATGGCGCTCCTTCCCTTCCGAGCACTGCCATGCGCCCAAATGGTGGTTCCCCCCACATATGGGGTATCAGCCTACTCAGGACAAATTGTACAACAGCTTTTGCAGTCCAATTTCTTTGGTTACCCTTGTGAAAATAAAAATTTGGGGGCTAAAAAAAATCATTTTTGTGGAAAAAAATTACTTTTTTATTTTCACGGCTCTGTGTTATAAACTTTAGTTAAACACTTGGGGGTTCAACGTTCTCACAACACATCTAGATAAGTTCCTTGAGGGGTCTAGATTCCAATATGGAGTCACCTGTGGGGTGTTTCCACTGTTTAGGCACATCAGGGGCTCTCCAAATGTAACATGGCGTCTAATCTCAATTCCAGCCAATTTTGCGTTGAAAAAGTCAAACAGTGCTCCTTCCATTCTGAACTCTGCCATGCGCCCTAACAGTAGTTTACTCCCACATATGGGGTATCAGCATACTCAAGACAAATTGCACAACAACTTTATGTGTCCCAATTTCTCCTGTTACCCTTGGGAAAATAAAACATTTTGGGCGAAAGATCATTTTTGTGAAAAAAATACTATTTTATTTTTATGGCTCTACATTATAAACTTCTGTGAAGCAATTGGGGATTCAAAGTGCTCACCACACATCTAGATAAGTTCCTTAGGGGGTCTAATTTCCAAAATGGTGTCACTTGTGGGGGATTTCCTCTGTTTAGGCTCATCATGGGCTCTCCAAACGCGACATGGTGTCCAGTCTCAATTCCAGCCAATTTTGCATTGAAAAAGTCAAACGGCGCTCCTTCCCTTCCGAAGTCTGACATGCACCCAAACAGTGGTTAACACCTACATATGGGGTATTAGCATACTCACGACAAATTGCACAACATCTTTTGGGGTCCAATTTCTCCTGTTACCCTTGGAAAAATAAAAAAATTGGGGGTAAAAAATAATTTTTGTGAAAAAAATATGATTTCTTATTTTTACAGCTCTACATTATAAACTTCTGTGACGCACTTGCGGGTTCAAAGTGCTCACCACACATCTAGATAAGTTCCTTAGGGGGTCTACTTTACAAAATGGTGTCACTTGTGGGGGTTTCCACTGTTTAGGCACATCAGGGGCTCTCCAAACGCGACATCTCAATTCCAGCCAATTTTGCATTGAAAAGTCAAATGGCACTCCTTCCCTTCCGAGCTCTGCCATGCGACCAAACAGTTGTTTACCCCCACATATGGAGTATCAGCGTACTCAGGACATATTGCAAACAACATTTGAGGTCCATTTTTTCCTGTTATGCTTAGTAAAATAAAACAAATTGGATCTGAAGTAAATGTTTTGTGAAAAAAAGTGAATTTTTTTTTAACATTCCACAAATTCCTGTGAAGCACCTGAAGGGTTAATAAACTTCTTGAATGTGGTTTTGAGTACCTTGAGGGGAGCAGTTTTTAGAATGGTGTCACTTTTGGGCATTTTCTGTCTTATAGGCCCCTCAATTCACTTCAAGTGTGAGGTGGTCCCTACTTAAAATATTGGTTTTGCAAATTTTGTTGTAAAAATGAAAAATCGCTGGTCAACTTTTAAGCCTTATAACTTCCTAATAAAAAAATTATGCTTCAAAAATTATGCTGATGTAAAATCAGACATGTAGGAAATGTTATTTATTAACTATTTTGTGTGATATGACTAATTTAACGGCATAAAAACTAAAAGTTTGAAAAGTGCCAAATTTTCGCCAAATTTCCATTTTTTCCACAAATAAACACAAGTCATATCAAACAAATTTTACCACTATCATAAAGTACAATATGTCACGAGAAAACTCTCTCAGAATCACCGGGATCCTTTGAAGCATTTCAGAGTTATGACCTCATAAATTGACAGTGGTCAGAATTGAAAAAAATGGCCAGTTCAGGAAGTTGAAAACAAGCTTGGGGTGAAGGGGTTAATAAAGACTAAAAGAAAACTAACAGAAAATTCTCATACATCGTATGGCTTACAATGACATATTATGTAAAAACAATGCAACTGCAGGGAGCATCTTTGGGGAAAAAATGTTGACTTCTAAACTGGATGTTTAATCATGGGTAGAAAAATAGCATCTATAGATATTTACTTTATCCTTTCTTCTGAGTTTTCCGTTTAGCTGCTATTTAGTTGAGCTCCATTGAAGCAGAGCTGTTACATGTGACTACAGACAAGCTACAGTGTTCACAGGCAGTATGAGGTAGCCCGAGACACGCTCCTTGCCTCACTATTGCTTTAGGCTGTTGCTCTTTACCTGCCCCTGTAGCTCTGACTCTTCTTGTTGGTTGCTGTTTCACAGGCTCTAGCACCTAGCACGACTCGGTGCATGCAAAGCTGATATTACAACACTGTTGCAGGACATCCTGAGGATCTCTGCTTCCTGGATATCTTCTATAAGGCCGGAGTCACATACAACGTATAAAAAAAAAAAAAAAAAAAAAAAAAAAATCGGTCCGTTTTACAGGGATGAGAATCGCACAAATGTTTCATAAACAGTGATACGTGTGCAATAAAAGGATGCGATTTCATCGCATCAAACTATCCATGTGACATCCGTATGGCGAGATTTTCTTGCCGGCTTGCAAAATGGACATATAACGGTTTTTAAACCTGAAAGTTATTTAAATCATCAAGAACACTATTTATTGGCCCTAAAACAGGTGGCAGCCACCAATCTATGCAGTAGAGTCCCTGCTTGTGTTGGTGTATTTTTTCTTTCTGAGCAACATGTCAGACCTACTTACTTTTAACACAGAGCGTGTGCTTTACAACTGGGTTTTGTCACAATGTTTTGGGGAGCCATACACATTGATTGTGGATCCAAGGAGGCGGAGACGGAGACATCCACTTTTGAAGCAACGGATCAATAAAGGCCATTTCAACCGTCTGTATGCAGCTCTGAGGACACATCCGGACAAGTTCTTCCAATATTGTCGAATGAGGATTGAAACATTTGACATTTTGTTGGAGATTGTGCGCCCAGGAATCACCAAGAAGGACACCAGGATGCGCTAATCTATTTGTGCAGAGGAGCGCCTTATCCTTACGTTACGGTATGTATTCATCCTCTATGTTTAAAACAGCCTTGTTTCTTTCATTTCCTTATAAATTTTAGTTTAAATACCCTTATTTTTTTATGTTGATTAAACATCATTTGTGCTTTTCTAAAATATGGTTGTCTAAAAACATTAAAGCCATCGCATGTACTTAACTTTTTTTAAGACATGGCTTCTTAGTTATATAATCTTAGTTTTTGCCAAGATTATGTGGTCACATTTTAATTTTTTTGTCTCATTATGTTTACTTTTAGATTCCTTTCCACTGGCCTATCATATGCGGCACTGCATTTAGAATTTTTACTTGTCAAATCAACAATCTCAGGCTTTTTGCGGGCTACATGCTCGGAAATCTGGACAAGACTACATCAAGAGGTCATGCCTGAGCCTAAAATGGCTGACTGGTTGCGTATAGCCCAAGGATTTCAGGACACGTGAGAGTTTCCCCACTGTATTGGAGCTCTGGATGGGAAGCACATCCGTGTGCGTAAGCCGCCAAACTCAGGGTCCCAATTTTATAATTATAAACAGTATTTTTCTGTACTGCTGTTGGCCCTGGTCGATAGTCACTACAGGTTTATAATTGTAGATATTGGGGCCTATGGGAGAACTGGAGACTCAAGAGTCTTCAATTCTTCCATTATGGGTCGGAGGCTGCGCAATAATGAGTTGAATCTCCTATCCCCAAGTCACATACCAGGGGCTAATTTGGATGCGGTGCCTTACGTGATGGTAGCAGATGAGGCGTTTCAATTAACACACAACCTCATGAGGCCCTATCCACGGAGAGGCCTGGACTACCGGCACAGAATTTTTAATTTGCATCTTTCCCGTGCCCGCCGTCTGGTAGAGTGTTCATTGGGCATTCTCTGTGCCAAATGGCGGGTACTGCAGTCCGCAATTCAACTGAGTGAAGCCAATGTGAATGGGGTGATAAAAGCATGTGTTGTTCTTCACAACTTTACAAGATACCATGATTGCCCATCATCTTCTGATGATGAAGTTGATTATGCAAATACTGTCTTGTCTACTACACATGTTCTTCCTTCACGTCGTCAGCCCTCTGGCCTAAAAGTGCGTGATGTCTTAACCAATTACTTTGTTTCACAGAGGGATCCATTCTCTCGCAAGACAATGCTGTTTCTATATAGTTCTTTTTTCGTCTTCTAAGTTACTAAATATAATAATGTTCCGGTTTGAATTGTTTTCTTTGTTTTTCTTTACAAAATTGTTGTTTTTGTAAATAGCCACATCATGTATGTAGTCCTAACAATACATGACACTCATTGTTTCTCAAATGTTTTTACTAGTCAAAACATTTTTAAAGTAGCCAAAAACATATTCATATCATATGTCATTTTAGGCATATTAACCTGAGCAAACAATAAAGTGTAACATGCAAAGGCAAAAAATAAAATTAACACTAAAAACCTTCACTGAGAGCAAAATAAAACTTAACACAAAATTAGATGTTCTGGTAGGTTGGGGGTGGTGATGGCGGGAGGCCAGCATGTGCGGAACTTGGCCTAGGTGGTTGCCCAACCTGACTGTCAACCTGTGGTATGGCAGATGTGTATGAAGGATTCAAGGGCAAGGCTCGATCCTGTGTCTGAGTGAAAAAGTGTTGTTGAGGGTAGAAGTGCATTAACTCCTGGGTACTTGATTGACCCATTTGTTCATACCCCCCAATATGGCCATGTCGAGCAGACACATGTTGGGACCAGCTTCCAAACGTGTGTCTGCTCAAGTGGCCAGATTGGGCAGGTGCTGTATACTCATGCATTGGCCTAGGTTGGGTTTGCTTTTGTGTTTGGGCAGTCTGTGGGGTGCTGCAGTGACTGTTACGGTTTGGTCCTGTGGAATGTCTTGCAGTGGAAGAAGGTTGCTTGATGACAGTTGCCACCTTTCCATATACTCAAAGACAGGAGTAGGGTTGTTTGGGGGTGTTGCCGCATCAATAACTATTTGTAATGAACCTCTGGTCCACAGCCTGACCGAACGCGGAAGGGGAAGCAAGTAGCGGGTAAGACTGCCGAAGTACGCTTCCTCACCATCGTCATGGGCAGCCCTGGACAAATAGTCCAACACACCTGTATTTACTTGCCTCCTGGTGGCAGTGGTAGAAGGCACCATTCTGCTCCGCCCACTGTGTAGTCTTGAAGAAGGCTGTGGTGAGGTATCCAGAGCCAAGGTTGGACTGCTGCTGTGGGCCCCTTCCTCCACCTCTGGATTGGCCTCCTGTGTGGCAGAAGATGCTGCTGGTGGTGGTGGTGGTTGGTTGCTGGCTGTTGGTTGAGAAGATGGCCCAGCCACTGCGGCACCTTCACCAACGGGGTCAATGATCACCTCTGAGTCTGATGCAGTCTCCCTTTCTGTAAGGTTTGACTCTGTTCTGTTTATCAAAAAACAAATCAGTGATTTAATAATCAAAATATGCCCGTAATAGCATGTCTAAAAAAATTGTGGACTTGCATGCACATACGGTCTGAAGTCCATCGCCGGTGCAAGAAAATTAAGCCACTCAAAATAAACATATTTTCTTTTTTGGGGGGCTGCATCAAAAGTTCTCGTTCCTGCCGGTATTGGTCCCAGCAACTCCGCCAGCGTCTAGTGACATCATTCACTGCAAAGAAACACAAGAAATGTTTTTATTATCAAGCACATTGTGTGCCTTTAAACATGTATGTTTCATTGTATATTGTCATTATACTTTTGTCATGTGTTTAGTCTGAAATATGACACATATTACTAAACACCAGGGGCATAAGTACAACAGGTGCAGGGGTTGCAATTGCACCCGGGCCCTGGAGCCTAGGGGGCCCTAAAAGTCACTTTGGCTATTACATTTTACACATATTTTGGTGTCATGTTGATGATTTCGCATCCGGCCACATGAGTTTATAGTTATGTCACTAATAACCACATCACATATGATGTGATTATGGTAATTTTTATCATGATGGTAAATTTTGCTTATTTTGAAAAAGGATGGTACTTACGAATTTCTTGTTGCACCTCATGAGGTCACTCATCAAAATCGGGGAACATGTGGCAACAGATTGACCTCCATGATGCGCATTTATGTGAGCGTCCAAATAATGTGCGTCGCGTTGGTCCCATAATTCTGGTCTATCATGGGCCAGAGCTATCAGCATCTCGACATTGATGTGTCTGGCCATGCTGCTACACTCCGTGGAGGCGTGCTTCCTGCTTTTCTCTACAGCGTGGCAAAGAAACTTGCATGCCAAAGCTTCCTGATAATGGATGACCCAATTTCCTGTCACCTGGAGAAGTATTCCGTATTCCTCGCAATTCACACACATAGTCCGTGTGTAATCCGTTTTTTTCTCGCACCCATAGACTTGCATTGGCGATTCTCAGCCGAGATACGCTGACAATCACAGCATACTGCGATTTCACTCGGATCCTGAATACGGCCGAGAAAACAACGGATGATAGGAGCTGCCCCATAGATTAACATTGGTCCGAGTGCTATGCGATTTTTTATCACATAGCACTAGTCCGTATTACGCTCTAGTCTGACTCCGGCCCTAATAGTGAAGACGCAAGGGCTAAGCGAGAATCAATGATCTCACCTATCTGAAATTCAAAATTCCCATCAACAATGACTGGGGATGGAGGTGGTAGTGATGGTTAAGAGGACGCAATATATTTTTTGAGTAGGGACTCATGAAACACATTATGAATCCTACAAATTTGTGGCAAGGCGGAATGCTACAGGATTGATGTCGGACATAAGGACCGTAAGGACTGATGAACCTTGGTCCCAGCTGCCATGAAGGAACCTTCACCTTAATGTTCCTCGAGGACAAGCACACCAAATCACCAACACACAGGTGCGGATCAGCCAAATTCTTGTATTTGGACCTCATCCTCTTCAAACTATTCAGAACCCCTTGCCACACAGATGTAATAGATTATATAAACCATTTTTCTTCAGGTATTCCTGAAGAACAATACCTATTAAAAGAGCATAACTGAGGATGAAACCCATATGCCTCGAAGAACGGGGACTTACCAGTAGACTCATGGCGATTATTCACTGCGAATTCAACTAGAGGTAAGTAAGTAACCCAATCCTGATTATCATACACAAAACACCAAAGATAAGTCTCAAGATTCTTGTTAACACTTTCAGTTTGCCCATTGCCCTGAGGATGAAAGGCTGAAAAAATTGACAGACTGATCCACACATGAGCGCAAAATGTTTTCCAAAATTTGGAAATAAATTGCACGCCCAGTCAGAAACAATACTGGTAGGAATCCCATGTAATTTCACAATTTCTTTGATAAAAATTTGCACCAAGGTCTTGGCGTTGGGTAAAGCAGGTAGTGCAATGAAATGAGACATCTTGCTGAATCTGTCCGCCATCATAAAAATAACTGTATTACCTGCAGGTATGGGTAGATCAGTGATGAAATCATCAATAAATGAGTCCAAGGTCTACTGGGAATCACCAATGATTGGAGAGACCCAGACGGACGAGTATGAGATGTCTTAGAATGCACAAACATAGCAGGGAAGTACATACTCCCAAACACCCTGGTGCACAGCAGACCACAAAAAATATGGAGTAAGTAGATCTGTGGTGGCGTACTACCAGGATGTCCAGTCAAGACCAAATCATGATGTTCACCTAAAACTTTAAGATGGAAATTCACACGTACGAACTGTTTACCTAATGGACAGGCAGCATGGGTGTCACCCTTAGGCTCTACCACCTCTGTCTCAAGGTAAGAACATATAGATGCAATAATCACCCCTTTGTGTATATAGGAACTGGTTCACAATTATCTCCACCCCCAGGAAAACAACAAGATAAAGCATCCACCTTAAAGGGATTTTGTTTTTGTATTAAAAATGATTGTTTATATAAACAATTATTTTTAATACAAAAATATTTTTTTTTACTTTAATATCTTTTTTATTATTAATTATTTTTGCAGCCACTGGACGCCGCCATTTTCTTTTGCAGGAGTGTAAGAGTCCCAGCACGACACTTACACTCTGCAAATACGGCAGGCCTGGGCATAGGAGACTGCGGTCAGCGTCCGACCCCATACCTATCATTGAACTGCTCCCTGCTGTGATCTGGCCACGCCCCCTGGGCTGTCTCCACATCATAGCAGAGGTAGGAGGTCGGCGCCATCTTTCTTCAGCCCATGGAGTGTATCTGTGAGCTCCACTATGACTTGAGAGCTGCGAGAGCTGCGCTGTTATAGGAGGGACAGCTCCATCTGTCTCCCCTTTCACACTGTCAGCAGCGGCCGTTCCCTGTCCTCTTCTATGCTGCCTGGTGCCCTGGCTCTAGTCTCTAGAATCGCTAGAGAGGATGAAGTGCTGTGGTCTGATGTCCTCTTATCAGGAGCTGCAGAGAGGTAACAGAGGGGGATGGGGGAGGCTCTGTGCTGCTCCGACCTCTCACTGCAGCTCCTCACAGGACATCAGACCGTGCATCTATCACTATACTGTGCTGTGCCATGTATCTAATCCTCTCCTGTGTGATGCTGTCTGCTGAGCTGTGTATCTAACCCTATCCTGTATGATACTGTCTGCTGCACCGTGTATCTAATCCTATCCTGTTTGATACTATGCTGAGCCGTGTATCTAATCCTGTCCTGTGTGATACTGACTGCTGAGCCGTGTATCTAATCCAATCCTGTGTGATACTATGCTGAGCCGTGTATCTAATCCTGTCCTGTGTGATACTGACTGCTGAGCCGTGTATCTAATCCTATCCTGTATGATACTGTCTGCTGCACTGTGTATCTAATCCTATACTGTGTGATACTGTCTGCTGAGCCATGTATCTAATCCTATACTGTGAGATACTGTGCTGACCTGTGTATCTAATCCTCCTGTGGAATACTGACTGCTGAGCCGTGTATCTAATCCTCCAGTGTGATACTGACTGCTGAGCCGTGTATCTAATCCTATCCTGTGTGATAATGTCGTATGAGCCATGTATCTAATCCTATCCTGTGTGATACTGTCTGGTGAACCGTGTATCTAATCCTCTCCTATGCACTCCTCTCTCCCCTGCATGTCTTTCCCCATTGCACACACAACTCAATGTGTGCGATAACAGGAGCTGCAGGGGTCATGCTGTATTATGGCATTATGTGAGATCGATGTGGCAGCATTGTGAGAAGTATGTGGCGGTATTGTGTGATTTATATGGCGGTATTATGTGAGAACACTATGGCGGTATTATATGTGATCTATATGGTGGTATTATGTGAGAACTATATGACAGTATTGTATGATCTATTTGATAGTATTGTGTGTGATCTATATTGCGGTATTATGTGAGAACACTATGGAGGTATTATGTGTGATCTATATGGCGGTATGTGAGAACACTGGCGGTATTACGTGTGATCTATATGGTGGTATTATGTGAGAACTGTATGACAGTATTGTGTGTGATCTATATGGCGGTATTATGTGTGATCTGTATGGCGGTATTATGTGAGAACACTATGGCAGTATTATCTTCAGAAAGGGGACCCATTCTATGGTGGTCCTGGCTGAGCAGCTGCACACGGGTCTGGTGTAATAGAGGGGGCAGCATGACCTCCAGTTAGGTGTAGTCAGGGGAAGGCTGGTGAGGCAGCTGAAGAGAGGGGTCTCGTTTTTATCATTGCTATAAGACTACATTTCCTTCCCAACATCACCCCGTACTTCGCCTGTCGCCCTGCTTTCACACATCGCCAGGACAGGATGGAGAAGACAGGATCTGTGGAGGGGAATGGGGTCTGCATGCAACGTCTGGATCAGAACAGGCCATCAATCCGCAGAAATGTTTCCTGGATTTCTGTGGAGCAGACAAGCAGATGGTCCATCCATGTGTATAAAAGACAGCGCTCTATGTACAATCTCTGGCTGCTCCGCGCACCGAACAGGGTGCCCCCCATAGACCAGCACACTGCTCTCCTGAAATACTCTGTGCTGCTGTCACCCTGCTCCCTCCACCATATATCTCCCAGAATCCTTGCTGCCTGCCATCCACGGTGACCGTCTACTTGCTAGTAAGGCCGGCGTCACACTAGCGAGCTTTACGGACGTAAGAGCGCATAAAATACGTCCGTAAAACACGCCTAACAAACGTCCCAATTATTCTCTATGCCCCTGCTCCTATCTGCCGTATTTTACTGATCTGTATTATACGGCTTTCTACGGCCGTAGAAAATCGCAGCATGCTGCGTTTGTCACCGTATTGCGCAAAAAAAATCGCCAATGAAAGTCTATGGAAGCCAGAAAAATACGGATAACACACGGACCAGCAGTGTGACTTGCGAGAAATACGCAGCGGTGTTAGAGAGAAAAGCCGGCAATTCAGTGCGGTGTACAGTAAAATCACACTGACAGCTTACAGTAGAATAGGTAGAATAAATGTGTACACATAGAATAGATATATATATATATATATAAAAATATATATATATATATATGTCAGTGAGACACATACTGTATATGTATATATATTATTATTTCATACAGCGCTAGATAGCTTTAAAGCCGGTAATTCAATTGCCGGCTTTTGCTATCTTCTTCCTAAACCTGACATGATATGAGACATGGTTTACATACAGTAAACCATCTCATATCCCCATTTTTTTTGCATATTCCACACTACTAATGTTAGTAGTGTGTATGTGCAAAAGTTGGCCGTTCTAGCTATTAAATTAAAGGGTTAAATGGCGGAAAAAATTGGCGTGGGCTCCCGCGCAATTTTCTCCGCCAGAGTAGTAAAGCCAGTGACTGAGGGCAGATATTAATAGCCTGGAGAGGGTCCATGGTTATTGCCCCCCCTGGCTAAAAACATCTGCCCCCAGCCACCCCAGAAAAGGCACATCTGGAAGATGCTCCTATTCTGGCACTTGGCCACTCTCTTCCCATTCCCATGTAGCGGTGGGATATGGGGTAATGAAGGGTTAATGTCACCTTGCTATTGTAAGGTGACATTAAGCCAAATTAATAATGGAGAGGCGTTAATTATGACACCTATCCATTATTAATCCAATAGTAGTAAAGGGTTAAAAAAAACACAAACACATTATTTAAAAGTATTTTAATGAAATAAACACAAAGGTTGTTGTTATATTTTATTCTACGCTCAATCCATCTGAAGACCCTCGCTCTGTAACAAAGAAAAAATAATAAACCAACAATATACATACCTTCCGAAGATCTGTAACGTCCCACGAAGTAAATCCATCTGAAGGGGTTACATTATTTTACAGCCAGGAGCTCTGTTAATGCAGCGGTGCTCGTGGCTGCAAAACCCCGGGGAATGAAGGTAAAGTAGGTCAATGACCTATATTTACCTTCATTCACGGTGAGGCGCCCTCTGCTGGTTGTCCTCATATGAACTCGAGCCTGGGAGCTTTCTAGGAAAGTTCCCATGCTCGAGGGACAACCAACAGAGGGCGCCTCATTGAATTACCGGCTTTAAAGCTATCTCGCGCTGTATGAAATATTAATATATATATACATATATGTGTCTACTGACATATATATATATATCTATAATATAACGCTGGGAGCGTCACTCTGTCCGAAGCCTTAATAGACTGCGCAGGCGCGACGCTCCCAGCGTTACATTATAGATGCCGCCGAGAGCAGGGGGTCGAGAGCACGGGGAGATGCCGCCGAGAGCAGGGGGTCAGGAGTACGGGGAGATGCCGCCGAGAGCAGGGGGTCGGGAGTACGGGGAGATGCCGCCGAGAGCAGGGGGTCGGGAGCACGGGGGCGCCGTATGTGCGCCCGGCACAGAAAGTTTTTACTTACGCCAGTTCCGGCGCCATTGTCTTTCTACTCCTGGTGCCGTGCAGTGTCTTCAATAAAATGGCGCCGGAAAGCGCGTACTGCGCAGGCGCCGATTCCGGCACCAGGAGAAGCAAGACAATGGCGCCGGAACTGGCGTAAGTAACAAATTGCTGTGCCATGAGGCTGTGGCACTTCATGCCACAGCCATTTGTTACTTACGGCATTTCCGCCGCCATTCTCTTTCTCCTCCTGGTGCCGGAATCGGCGCCTGCGCAGTACGCGCTTTCCGGCAGTGTCTTCAATAAAATGGCGCCGGAAAGCGCGTACTGCGCAGGCGCCAATTCCTGCTGCCGGAATCGGCGCCTGCGCAGTCCGCGCTTTCCGGCGCTATTTTCTTGAAGACACACCTGCAGTGGAGCCGGACGATAGGTGAGAATGGTATTTTTTTTTTTTTATATGGCAGCAGCATACGGGGGCATATAATACAATAGTGGCGCAGGATGGGAGCAGCACATGACAGAACGGGCGCAGGATGGCAGCAGCAAATGACAGAACGGGCGCAGGATGGCAGCAGCACATGACAGAACGGGCGCAGGATGGCAGCAGCACATGACAGAACGGGCGCAGGATGGCAGCAGCACATGACATTACGGGCGCAGGATGGCAGCAGCACATGACAGAACGGGCGCAGGATGGCAGCAGCGCATGACATAACGGGCGCAGGATGGCAGCAGGATGGGAGCAGCACATGACAGAACGGGCGCAGGATGGCAGCAGCACATGACAAAACGGGCGCAGGATGGCAGCAGCGCATGACAGAACGGGCGCAGGATGGCAGCAGCACATGACAGAACGGGCGCAGGATGGCAGCAGCACATGACAGAACGGGCGCAGGATCGCAGCAGCACATGACAGAACGGGCGCAGGATGGCAGCAGCACATGACAGAACGGGCGCAGGATGGCAGCAGCACATGACAGAACGGGCGCAGGATGGCAGCAGCGCATGACATAACGGGCGCAGGATGGCAGCAGGATGGCAGCAGCACATGACAGAACGGGCGCAGGATGGCAGCAGCACATGACAGAACGGGCGCAGGATGGCAGCAGCACATGACAGAACGGGCGCAGGATGGCAGCAGGATGGAAGCAGCACATGACAGAACGGGCGCAGGATGGCAGCAGCGCATGACAACGGGGGCGCAGGATGGGAGCAGCACATGACAGAACGGGCACAGGATGGCAGCAGCGCATGACAGAACAGGCGCAGGATGGCAGCAGCACATGACAGAACGGGCGCAGGATGGCAGCAGCACATGATGGAGACCATATACCAATATAAATGCTCGCCACCCGGGCGTAGAACGGGTTCAATAGCTAGTATATATATAACAGTATATATGTTTTTATGCTTTTTTTAACACATGGATCCCTTGTATATCCGTATGTCGGTTTTGCAAGCCTGCGAGAAAAACACGCAGTACGGATGCCATACGGATTACATACAGAGGATGCCATGCGCAAAATACGCTGACACACCCTGCCTACGGAGGAGCTACGGACCACTATTTTGGGGACTTTTCTGCGTATTACGGCCATAATATACGGACCGTATTGTCTTACGCCGAGTGTGACGCCGGCCTATATCTTTGCAGTCACCAACAAAATGGCTGCTCACTAGGTTCCTGAATATCATCCTCTTATCCCTTAGCAAACACCCAGAAGGGGAGGAGAGGAGACATCACATGTCAGCAGACTCTGCACATAATTACTGCAGTGCTGTAATGTGAGCTAGTTGTACACTAGGTTTTTGTGAAATTTCAGCAGCTGCTCCCCCTAGTGTTTAAAGGGAACCTGTCACCCCGAAAATCGCGGGTGAGGTAAGCCCACCGGCATCAGGGGCTTATCTACAGCATTCTGTAATGCTGTAGATAAGCCCCCGATGTTACCTGAAAGAGGAGAAAAAGACGTTATATTATACTCACCCAGGGGCGGTCCCGCTGCTGGTCAGGTCAGATGGGCGTCTCCGGTCCGCTGCGGCACCTCCTATCTTCTTTCCATGACGTCCTCTTCTGATCTTCAGCCACTGCTCCGGCGCAGGCGTACTTTGCTCTGCCCTGTTGAGGGCAGACAAAGTACTGCAGTGCGCAGGCGCCGGAAAGGTCAGAGGCCCGGCGCCTGCGCACTGCAGTACTTTGTCTGCCCTCAACAGGGCAGAGCAAAGTACGCCTGCGCCGGAGCAGTGGCTGAAGATCAGAAGAGGACGTCATGGAAAGAAGATAGGAGGCGCCGCAGCGGACCAGAGACACCCATCTGACCTGACCAGCAGCGGGACCGCCCCTGGGTGAGTATAATCTAACGTCTTTTTCTCCTTTTTCAGGTAACATCGGGGGCTTATCTACAGCATTACAGAATGCTGTAGATAAGCCCCTGAAGCTGGTGGGCTTACCTCACCCGCAATTTTCGGGGTGACAGGTTCCCTTTAAAAGTGGAAATTCCAAAACTTTTCAAATTATTATTCATATTTTACTAAATTATAAACAAATGATAATATTTTTTAAGAAAATGTAAACATTAATTTTTTACATTTTTTCAATTGCGGTAAAAAAAAATTTTTTGATGGCACCTTCCCTTGAATGTTCTTATTTCCCGGCCTATACATCACAAAAAAGTTGAATCTGGTGAAGAACAAGAAACATCTTGCCTATCTAGGTGTCAGACGCTTAGCAGATTCTAAATATAAACGATTTTTATGATCAGTGATTACCATAACAGGATGAACTGCTTCCTCCAGAAAATGTCGACTCTCTTCAAATACCCACTTAATTGTTAAGAGTTCTCTTTTATGAATATCATAGTTTTCTTATCGTACAACTATCTTAAAAAAATGTGCACATGGATGCCATATACTAGGAAATGCACCATGCGACAATACAGCCCTCATCTCCACCTCAGATGCATCTTCTACAGTAAATGGCTGAGTGACATCAGGCTGTATAAGATGCAGATGGAAATCTTTTTTTAAGGTATCATATGGCCCTTTGCCAGACTTTCAGGCCTACCTCTCTGGACCAGAGATTTTATATAACCTGTTCTTTGGCAACTTGGCCCCAGGTATACAATTAAAGGCGCAATCATAAGGACGATGGGAAGTTATTGACACCCCTATTCTGAAAACACATTCCTGATTTTTCCACAAAAATGATCTTTTAGCACCCAATTTTTTATTTTCACAAGGGTAACTGGGAAAGTTGTATTGAAATTTCTCCTGCATACACTGATATCCAGCATATGGGGGAAAACCACTATTTGGGCACACGGCATGACTCAGAAGGGAAGGAGTACCATTTGACTTTTTGAACACAAAATTGGCTGGAATTGAGGGCGGACACCATATTTCATTTGAAGAGCCCCTGATGTGCCTAAACAATAGAAATGCCCCACAAGTGACCCCATTTTGGAAACTGGATCCCCCAAGGAATTTATCTAGATTTGTGATGATTACATTGATCCCCCAGGTGCTTCACAGAAAATTATAACATTGAGTTATGAAAATAAAAAAATTCATTTTTTCAGCAAAAATTATCTGAGTAGGCTGACACCCCACATATGGAGGAAAACTACAGTTTGGGTGCATGGAAGAGCTCAAAAGGGAAGGAGTGGCACTTTGATGGAATGGTCTGCATGAGTCATGTCGCGTTTGGGAGAGCCCCTGATGTGCCTAAAATGTGGAAATCCCCCACAAATGACCACATTTTAGAAAGTAGACACCCCAAGAAATGTATCTATTTGTGTAGTGAGCACCTTAACCCCCAGGTACATCACATAAAAGTAAAACGTTGAGTTGTGAAAATACAAAAAAAAAATCTAATTTTCTCAACTAAAATGATTTTTTTGCCCTAATTTTTTTAGTTTCAAAAGGGAAACAGTAAAAAAATGAATCCCAGAAGAAGTTGTGCAATTTCTCCTGATTATGCTTGTACCCCATATGTGGAGGAAAACTTCTGTTTGGGCACACAGCAGGACTTAGAAGGGAAGGAGTTGTGTTTTGGAATGCAGACTTTGATGGAATGGTCTGCGGGCATCATGTCTCATTTGGAGGGCCACTGCCTATAAAGTGGAAATTGCCCACATGTGACAGTATTTTGAAAACTACACCCCTCAAGGAATTTATCTAGAGGCATAGTTTTATAGTAATGATTATAATGCTTTTGGTTTTACTAGTGTATAAACTTGTAATGTAGTGGTATGTGTACGTTGTGCAGAGTATATCAGATGATAAAAGTGTGTTGTGTCAGAGTAAAAACAAATGGTACTAATTTGTGGATGTGTACATTTTGGAAGTGATCCATAATGTAAAGGCCAGGTTTCTCAGGGCAGTTTTCACAATTGTAAATTGTGTCTTTCCAGATTGCCCTTTTGGATTATACTACATACTGCACTGTATTGCGATCTTCCCTTCTTCACTGTTTGGGGAACCTCACCTGGAAAATGTTGACCTGGGACAATATGGACACAATCAGTTTCAGAAGTACTGGAACCCTTACCTTCCTCAGTGCCAAACATTAGGGCCTTGATGACTACCTCCTGAAACTTAAGGATGGTCCCTTCTGTATTGCCTGAAGATCGAAACAGCACAAAAGCATTGTACATTGCCATCTGTACAATGTGCACTGCCAATATTTTGTAACATACTTTAGCTTATCGCATTGCACTGTATGGTTTGAGGACCTGATCTGAGAGATCTACCCCCTATATGTACTTATTATAATCCAAGATACAATCTGGCTTTGGGACTTCTGTTGTGATACCTTGGACAGTGACAAGGGATCTGATGTCACAGTGTATGGTGGTCAAGATAAGGACATCTCTCTTGTCCTTATACATGACCACCAGCACGTTGTTGCTGCATTGGGCTCTTCTTTCACCCTTTCTCAGCAGTTGCTCAATTAGCAGCTTAGGGAGGTCTCTGATTTGTTCGCACGGTGCCGAATGCAACTATACCTCTGGCAGAGAGGGCCTTGAAGAGCAGGATGCTGGTGTAAAATTTATCAATGTAGAGATGATGACCGTTATCATGCAGTGGGTGCAGCAATTCTCACACAATTTTCCCACTCACCCCCCAGGACAGGGGGCGCATTCAGAGGGGTCAATCTGTGTGTCCTTCCCTTCGTAGACCCTAAATCTGTGGGTGTACCCTGAGGTACTCTTGCCTAGCTTATACAGTTTAATTCTGTACCTGGCCCTCTTACTGGGCAGGTATTGACATCTTCTTGATGAATGGGTCATTTTTATTTTATTTTTTAAAACACTGGGGATGTGTGTGTAACTGGTGCTTTTACATGTGTATTCTGTGAAGCTTGTGTAACAGGTACTATTTACTATTTGCTAAAGAAAAACGGACGTCAACACTGCAACGTACGCTCCCCTAATGCACTCGCTAAAAATTTATTAAACTCAAATAATTATTTTTTTGCAAAAGGAAAACGGACGTCACTAACAATGCAACGTATGCTCCTTGACGCAAACAATGGAACAGGGATTGGGGAACTATGGTTTTGATCACAGATGAGTCGCATAGTAGCCAGCACAAGAGACAAATCTCAGGAGAATCTCAGCACACCACACAGCAGGATATCGCAGGAGTAAAGGTATCGTCACATTTAGCGACGCTGCAGCGATCTAGACAACGATCCCGATCGCTGCAGCGTCGCTGTTTGGTCGCTGGAGAGCTGTCACACAGACAGCTCTCCAGCGACCAACGATGCCGGTCCCCAGGTAACCAGGGTAAACATCGGGTTACTAAGCGCAGGGCCGCGCTTAGTAACCCGATGTTTACCCTGGTTACCAGCGCAAACGTAAAAAAAACAAACACTACATACTTACCTTCCGGTGTCTGTCCCCCGGCGCTGTGCTTCTCTGCACTGACTGTGAGCGCCAGCCGGAAAGCACAGCGGTGGACAGACACCGGAATGTAAGTATGTAGTGTTTTTTTTTTTTTATGTTTACGCTGGTAACCAGGGTAAACATCGGGTTACTAAGCGCGGCCCTGCGCTTAGTAACCCAATGTTTACCCTGGTTACAAGTGAAGACATCGCTGAATCGGTGTCACACATGCTGATTCAGCGATGTCTGCGGGAGTCCAGCGACGAAATAAAATTCTGGACTTTCTGCTCCGACCAACGATGGCACAGCAGGATCTTGATCGCTGCTGCGTGTCAAACTGAGCGATATCGCTAGCCAGGACGCTGCAACGTCACGGATCGCTAGCGATATCGTTCAGTGTGAAGGTACCTTAAGAGAGACAGACCGCGGGGGTATCACACTGAATCTCTACCTCAGATACACAGGAAGTCTCACAACTCTAATGGCGTGCAGAGTGATGATCACTATTTTAGATTAACCACTTTGGCGCTGATTGGCTGAACAATAGTTTCTGACCAATCAGCGCCAAAGGGTTTAATCAGCAAGGTGATGTCGCTATATACTTCTCTTTTGCATGCAAATGTCTTAAGGTCACACTAGACAATACACTTTATACACAATGATTATACATATATAGTGTTCAGATATACAAATACAGGTGGTAGTACAAATGTATAGGCAATTAATACAAAAGTCAGTTACCGGCTTGATGTTTGGCAGCTGGATGCTGGCAACCACATAGGACGTGTGGGAGCCAGCTATTTCTAGTTTCTTTCAACACGCTGCATGGCATGACCTCCCTTGGCAGAGAATAAAGGCCCACAATTCCATACGTGCACTTAACCCTTGGTCAGTCACTCGCTTTTCCCTAGGGATGATTCTAGTTTCCCTCCCATTTTCTCTGGCAGCTGAAACTTCCAAACCTATGATGGATCATAAGTGCTCTATGGAAGGTCATAGAGGGCGGCGGTTTTATGCTCCATCGGATGCAGCCTTGCCCCTGTTGCACTTGGAGAGCAAACACGGCTTTGCTACTTGGCTTCTACTAGCTGTTTTATGTATCTCCCTTCCTCTGGGTGCTAGAACGGGTAGAGACACTGGTGGGCATTCGACCCGTTCTCGAGATCTCGAAAATGTAACCGGTATACAGCTAAGATGCACAATAAGTCCATAACTCCTTATGAAATTACAGCTCCTGTCTAGCTGGGAGAACTCTTTCATCATATAATTAACTTTATACACTCAACAGGGATTTATCCGGCCAGGAATAGTTTGGTCCCAGCTTTCTGCTGAAGGCATGAATTTAGTTTGGCCACCTTCTGAGAATGGTTTCCTGTCTTAGCGTCACATTTTGTAGAAACGAGTTGCCACACCCAACTAGGTTCCTAAGCTGACTCAGACCGAGACTGCCTTGATCCCAGGCCTCTCGCAAATTGGAGTGTCTCTTTATGTCTCTGGTGAAGATGGCGGTTCACATGGATAGCCAGAAACATGGCCGCCTCAAGAGAAACCAGAGTCTCATACCGAGCAAAGGCATCCTTTTTCCTGACAGATAACGCTTAACTGAACTGGCTACGGAGGGCAGGGTTATTCCACTTAGTATCTGTGGACCACCTCCAAAACTCGGTCAATACTGGCCTGTCTCCCTGCTGAAGCTGACGTAGCATAAACTCAGCCAGGGAGACACAGTCGGCGTTGTCATATATCTATGACCCAGCACCTGAAAAAATTCCTCAACTGTCCAAAGCAACTACGAGTCTACCAACAGAGAAGATGCCCAGGTTTGGGGGTCACCCTGAAGGAGAGAAATTATGATCCCCACGCATTGCTCCTCAATTTCTGAGGATTTGGGACGTAATTTAACGTAAAGCTTACAGACCTCCTTGAAAACAAAAACTTGTCTTCCCCCCCCAAAGAAACTGTGAGACAGAGCGATTTTGGGCTCCATCAGTGGTTGCCTGGGAGCCGTGGTTCCTTAACTGGACATTTTTGGGTGCTGCAAAACAACAGTGCTGTCACCTTCAGGCTGAGTTGCTGCAGTTGCCATGCCAGAGCAGTCACTGGATCCATGATGGATACAAAAAGAAATTTTTGGGCCCAGTGTTAATGTCACAGCACTGTTGCAGGATATCCAGAGGTTAGGGTCTCCTTGGCTATCCCTAAAGCTAGGGGGACTCTAGCTATCCCTTTCCCCGGAGTATTTCCAATGGTGAATATGCCGAGTACACATCCCTTACTGAGTTCTTAAATCAGCCCTCATCTGTCCCCTCTCCAACCCTGGGGAGTTGTGGTGGATAAGAATACACAAACCAAACAAGTGAAGATGTACAGGGATAAATGAAAATTTAAATGATACAAGTATGCACTCACAAACAACAGAGTGGAACTTTGGGAAGTAAAGGAAGGAAAAAATAGATGAGGAGGATATGAACACAGACAAATCACCAAGTAACAGTCTTCTGAACAACACTCCAAACTAACTCGAGAACCAGGCAGTATCAAACGAACACTGGCAATCCCTGATTGCAAAAGGTGAGTATATATATAGCAGAGAGGAGCGGCCAACACTTAACAGCAGAGACCATCAAAGCAGGAACTGAACAGATTAACCCCTGCACTGCTAACAGTAGCCTGAACTGTCTACTATATAATTGTCTAAGGGTCACTTCCGTCTGTCTGTCTGTCCTTCTGTCATGGTTATTCATTCGCTGATTGGTCTCGGCAGCTGCCTGTCATGGCTGCCGCGACCAATGAGCGACGGGCACAGTCCGATTAGTCCCTCCCCTGCACTCACTGCCCGGCACCCGCTCCATAATCCCCCCACTCACCGCTCACACAGGGTTAATGGCAGCGGTAATGGCCCGCGGTGTAACGCACTCCGTTACCGCTGCTATTAACCCTGTGTGTCCCCAACTATTTACTATTGATGCTGCCTATGCAGCATCAATAGTAAAAATATGTCATGCTAAAAATAATAATAATAATAATAAAAAAAAACCTGCTATACTCACCATCCGCCGCCTTTCCCGCTCCTCGCCACGGTCCCGGGACCACTCCATTGCAAGCGGCAGCTTCCGGTCCCAGGGCTGGTGTGCGACAAGGACCTGCCGTGACGTCACGGTCATGTGACCGCGACGTCATCATAGGTCCTGCTCACACCAGCCCTGGGACCGGAAGCTGCCGCTTGCAATGGAGCGGTCCCGGGAGCGTGGCGAGGAGCGGGAAAGGTGGCGGATGGTAAGTATAGCAGGACTTCAACGGGCCTTCGGAAGGTGAGTATATGTTTATTTTTTTTTAACTCTCTATACTACGTGGCTCTGTGCTGGACAATATACTACGTGGCTGGGCAATATACTACGTGACTGGGCAATATACTACGTGACTGGGCAATATACTACGTGGCTGGGCAATATACTACGTGGCTGGGCAATATACTACGTGGCTGGGCAATATACTACGTGGACATGCATATTCTAGACTACCCGATGCGTTCGAATCGGGCCACCATCTAGTTTAATATAATGGTGAAGTGCTTCTAATTAGTGCAGGAGTATCTGAAATCAGACACCGCAGTTTTTTGGTCCCTCTCTATCGCAGTAAAACCGTGACAGCTGATTTTCATTAAAATCCAGATTATTAAACAAAAAAAAGACTTACACAGTAATTATTACAAATATACAGTACAGAAAAACTAGCATCTCTATGGGGAAGCCTGAATAGTCACTCACAGTTTAGAAATTAAGCACTTTGAAGAAAATGTATATTAATTACGGTAAATGATTTGTGGGAGAAAATGGAGACACATTTTATTATCGAAGACTTTGACAATTCTGTAAAGAAAATGTAAAATAAATTGGCAGTTTGGCAGCTGTTTTGTGGCCTTTGCATAAATTATCTGGTTTGACATAAAGTTTAAGTCAATACATGATGAATATAATGAACTCACCATTTTCGAAAAAGAGAAAAAAAAAGTGGTTCAATATTTATTTCTGGGATGATATTTTAAAGGCCCTGAAGCAATGTAAAGGTTACCTTCTCCAATTTCCAGTATGACCTATCCATTAAAAGAAATGTGTTGTTTAATTACTTACAGGTTAATGCATCACTGATATAAATATATATTTTTTTATAGAATGCCCTCTACTACAGTTACATTTTATATTTTGCAGTTTTTCCATTGATGAAAGCCAATGAATGAGTAAGATTTGTTTCTCCAACTAAAGTAAATAAATGAATTAACAAAAATATTAACTACTGAAAATATTTGTAAATATACCGTATATGCTAAAGAAACATTAGTTAGCATAGTCAATCAAAACCTAGATAAGGCAACAGATAAGAGATTTATTTAAAATAATATCATAAATCGCTTAGAAAAACATTTATTACCTGCTTTGCATACTATGATTTAACTGTCCATTATTGTTTACACTGTCTTTGTGTACCTTGATTCACTTACATTGTGGGGAAGGGGAATGCTCGGGATGTCTGCTGAATCATCTGAAGCAGGATTCGGGTGCTAAAACTTTGGAGAAATGGCCATGACACTGGTTTCATTACCAAATCAATGCAATATCGAACTGTTAAGCTCTGTTCACACGTTGCGTTTTTGTTGCATTTTCTTATGCAAATTGTAAGCTGTGTTTTACAGTACCAGCAAAAGCTATGAGATTTCAGAAATCTCATGCACATACATTGTTTTTTTTTTCCTGACTGATTTTAAAATCTGCTGTGTTTTTGCAAACTGCAGTAGGTCACATCTTTCAGCTTTTTTGCAGCGTTTTTTCACTTGTGGAAAGCAATGAGTAAAGTGAAAAATTGTAGCAATAACGCGAGTATCTGGTTTTGCTGCATTTTTGGTGCTAAAACCGTAAAGGGGGTATCAGGGACTTTATAAAAAAACAAATAATGTACCAGGCAGGTAATTGCTCCCTACCTGCCTGTAGTGCACGGCGCCATATTTCTACAGCACATAGCGGTCACATACCGCTCTGGCCGGGGATTCATCTGCCTCTGCTGACGTGACGGGGTGGGACTTCTGATGTCATTCTGACTGACAGCCGGCTCCCTCATTAGGCAGCGGGGATTTGACTGTCAATCAGAATGACGCCAGAAGTCCCACTCTATCGAAAAAGCAGAGCTGAAAAGACCCCTCAACAGCAGAGGCAGCTGAATTCACAGCAGAAAAGAGAACAACAAGGCACTCAACAAAAAAATGACTTGTGGATGGTACTCAAGTAGGGTATCCAACCCGTAATCTAAGCAAAAATAAACTTGGAACTCAAATTGATGAAAGATGAGGAAATTTCATTTATTTTGCATCCAGACAAAAACAGAAGAAATAACTGAACGTTTTCGGTCTCACATTGGACCTTCATCAGAGTATCTTGCTGGTTAAGAAGAATAAGACAGTGTGCTTCAAATAAGCTGGAAGGATGATAAGAGGAAAATGCCTGAATGCTGTTTAAGGAGGCAAGATTAAATGTGGCTAAATTAAATGTAGAGCATCCATAAATGGCGACAGCCGCCGCTGTGTTAGAGTACTGGATGCTGCGTGGGGAATCAAAATTCAGTTCAGAATGTCCTTTATAGGTAATTACTATCACTGTGACCAAGTGCTGATTGCTGTATATGTAGATCAGATTATGTGCAGCACATCCATGTGAGGCGACTGTGGTCGCTGCTTCAAAGTGCTGCGTGTGTGGAGGTCCCGGAAGCTGGATAGGAGGTCGCATGAGCTCTGTATATGGAGTCCGCAAACTATTCTAGGAAAATCTGCACTCCAGGAGGCAAATAGCGCTCCATTCCTACCAAGTCTCTCAGTATGGCTAAGTAGTACTGTATAGCCACATATGGGGGATTTCTACATTCAGCAGAAATCGTGGGACAAATTTTGGTGCCATTTTTATCGTTTTCCCAGTCTGAAAATGTAAAATTTGGGGCTAACACAATTTTGGTGGTAAAAATTTAAATTATTTTTTCTTCACTACCCAATGGTATAAAAGTCTGTGACTCACCTGTGGTGTCAATATGATCACTGCACCATTAGATAAATTTATTGAGAGGCTTAGTTTCTAAAATGGGGTGACTTAATGGGGGTTCTGCTGTTCTGGCACCCAGGGCCGGACTTAAGAGGTGGGTGGCCCGGGGCCCATTTTGGAGGGAGGCCCATTTTTCAAGGTGTTGCAATATGTAATGCAAAAACACAAAATGAAACGAATGCAAGTTTATTTACAAAAATCATTTACGCACAGTAATTTAGGTAAAATCATTCATTTTTCACAATCCAGGCACTGTCCTTGATTTTCGTGCTGCAAAATCACTAATGAATCTGTCACTAAAGTCCAATTCATGCAGTATATCTGACTCGATGCGCATGATAGCCAAATTTACAAGTCGTTCCTGCTTCATGGATGTCCTTAATCGGTTTTCAACTAATTTGAGTTTTGAGAAGGAACGCTCACCACTGCAGTTTGTTACCATCAAAATTAGATATATCCTTAGAGCTATCTCAATGTTTGGGAAAGGTCCTGCACACCCTTTTCCATGATAAGCTTGCACATGAAAAGTTCAGTGCTGATATCATTTGGCTCCTCGTCTGTGAATAAATTGGCAAATGTTACAAACTGACACAGTTCATCGATAAATTTAATGTCCAAGTCATCTGAATAAGACCTGACGAGTTGATCTGCTGTGGCCTTAAGCTCTTCTGAAGACAGTTCTGTCAGATGGCTAAAAAACCTAAATTTGCTTGATATATCTTTATATGCTTGAAGACGCTGATCAAGAGAAGCGATAAACTCATCAATGATAGGCAAGAAAGTTTCTGTTCTGTATTTTTCAGAAGGGCTGAGTTGTACTTCTTCCGTATGGCCATAATCCAATGGATTGAGACACACGTTTCGGCGCCTGTGTCGAGTTATCGTCTGAACATACTCATATGAACCAGGCAGCTCTTCTCCTTGCTTCTCATAAATTTTGAAGGAGTTACGCTTTGATGCGACATAGTTTTTTAAGCTGGTCAGTGATGCCACAGCAGGGTTTAGATCAGTTTTTTGTGTTGCTGAATAGGTAGCGCCTAGAAGCTTCTGTTGGGATCGGAGAAGGCTGCTGCATGCTATTAGCTAAGCATTAGGTACAGGGAGGGTACTAAGGAAGTCTGGCTAGGCTAGCCAGGTCAGTGGATGCTGCGCAGGTCAGGTGCCATAACTCTGCCGCTTTGTGCCAGCCACTGAGATGTAGGACCGTAGCCAGGTCCCTACACTTTCAATGGTTTCTCGTTTGTTAAATGTTCCTTAACATTAGAAGCGGTTCACAGCAAAGAGACGTGTATTTTACATGTTTTGAGATATTTATCCCTATGTTGGTGGGAGGCCCCGCCTGGTGGGTGGCCCAGGGCCCAGGCCCCTTGGGCCCACCCCTAAATCCGGGCCTGCTGGCACCTCAGGAACTCTGCCAAAATGTCATGGCTTCTTCAAATCAGTGCAGCAAACTCTCCAATGTTAAATGGCGCTACAACCCTTCTGAGCTTGGAACTGTGCCTCAAAAGTACTTTTTGACCACATATGGGGTATCGGTGAACTCAGGAGAAATTTCAAAACAATTTTTGGGGCCCATTTTCTCCTGCTACCTTTGTGAAAATATAAAATTTGGAGCTAAAAAAAATTTTCAGGGAAAAACGTTTATTATTTTCACGGTGTTACGTGTTACAGAACCACTCAGCACCCAGAATATGTTGTGCAGTTATATGTATGTATAATAGGTTCCATGTGAGATGCATGTCCCTTAATGCATCAGTCCACGGGCTGCGCCCCTGGGCAGAGGGGACACGATATTCCCCTTTTGTCCACCCCCCACCTTTGTAATTCCCACAGTAAATATCGGCAGGCTCCGGCCACCTGCGGCTATTGTAATGTATATCTGGCCTGCCGCTTTTCTATTGGCCTGCCTTCTGTATCTGTGTGATATATTCTGTGTCCTGTGAGTAAAGTGTTGTCAGACTGGAAATACGTGGAGAAGCAGTGATCTTTATATGCGCCCATGTAACCAAGCAGTTCCAGCCAGCGTCCTTCATTCAGACTCCAGCCAAAGCAGAGTGGACCTCCTGAAACACGGGGTGGTACTGAAAGAGGTACCCCAGCTTGGTAGACCCCGTTACACTGGTGGCAGCGGGATATGATACCCCTTCTACAGGAGGAAAGGAATGAATGGAAAACAACTACCAGAAGTTAAAGAGGACTACATTAAAAAGATCTGGTGGAAGCCCGAGGGTTGATCGCCAGCAACAAAACAAAAGCGGATTTGATAGCAGCCATCATGGAACACGACAGCGCAGCGCCCCCCCAATGTGAACGTGGAGGAGACTGAATTCCAGAGGGAGGTAAAGAACAGACTGGCGTTCTATGGCCCAATCCCTGCAGTAGAGATCATACGAGAGGTGATGGCTGATGTGCGTACTGATCTGAAGGAAAAGATGGCCGAGAGGACCAGGATAGAGCTAGCGAAGATGGAGATGGCAGAGCGGACCAAAGTGGAGCTGGTCAAGATGGAGATGGCAGAGCGGAGAGAGGAGAGTCAGCGAGCAGGGGGAGCTCTGGCCTTCAACCAGGTACCTTCAACAGTAAGCCACAAAAAGATCCAGTATAATGCCTTCCGACAGTTGAGGGAGGCAGAGGAAGACATTGATGGTTTTCTGCAGGACTTTGAGCGGCAGTGTGTCCTTCATCAAGTGAAGCCGGAGGAACTGGTTGAGATTCTGGCCAGCAAGCTGACCGGCCGGGCAGCGGATGACTATCGCACGGTACCTGATGAGGACTGTATGGACTATGAGCGGATCAAAGAAGTGATCTTGGCCCGGTATGCGCTGACACCAGAGGCATACCACCTGCAAAGACAATGTCCCAACTGGACTCAGCATACCCAGTGGCCAAAGGCGGGAACAGCTACGTTCAGCCAGGCTGCTGTACACTGCTACCAAGGTGAAGCTGACCCGGCATTGGGGGCTACGACTAACCAAGGGGTGGAAGAGATGGAAGAAGTGCTGCATGAAGTAGACCCCGTACAGGTAGCCTGGGCAGATAATCGACAACAGCATCGACAGGTCGTGTGGGTTAATGGGAAACGTATGCAGGAACTAAGAGATTCCGGGGCAACTTTGACCCTAGTGAAGCCTCATCTCGTCCGGGACCAAGAGAAGACGGACCGGACAGTGGCAGTCCGTGTAGCAGGGGGAGCTATACATCGACTGCCCACTGCCAGGATTCACCTGAACTGGGGAGTTGGGGATGGCCTTGTTGAGGTCGGCTTGATGGAGGATTTGCCTGCAGACGTCTTGCTGGGAAATTACTTGGGGCCCATGTTGTCTGCCTTCTCGGTTGCCCCTCTGGCTGAGACATATCCTGTGACCACCCGAAGACAAGCTCGAGCTGCGGAGGCGGAATCACACTCAGGAGGCCCAGGTAAGACATCCCAGCCCTACACGTATTCCGATAGCAAGACACATTTCTTGGGCCACCCCAGATGAATTTAAGAGGGAGTTACTTGAGGATCCTTTATTGGAGGGATATCGTGGGAAGGCACAGGAGGGGAGAGGGGTACTGGAAGGGGAACAGTTTGTATGGAAGCAGGGACTCCTCTACCAGATCACAGAGCAGCACCACACAGGGACGAGCCCCACTATAAAACGACAGCTGGTAGTTCCCAAGAAGCATAGGTAGGAGTTACTGCGAATCTCTCATGACATACCCTTGGCCGGGCACTTCGGCGTCAGTCACATGAGGCATCGTCTGACACAAAACTTCTTTTGGCCGGGGGTAACCTATGATGTTCGTCAGTACTGCCAGACCTGTGACAGTTGCCAGCGCATTGGCAAGAGGGGAGATCGATGCAAGGCCAAATTACGCCCCATCCCCATTGTGGAGGAACCATTTAGCCGAGTAGCGGTTGATCTGATAGGGCCATTAGCCAAACCCAGTCCGTCAGGGAAAAAAAAAAAAATAGGTCTAAAGGAAAATATTTGTGGAAAAAAAGTAAATGTTTATTTTTTTCTTCCACATTTCAAAAATTCCTGTGAAGCACCTGAAGGGTTAATAAACTTCTTGAATGTGAGTACCTTGATGGGTGCAGTTTTAAGAATGGTGTCACTCTTGGATATTTTCTGTCATATAGGCCCCGTAAAGTCACTTCAAATGTGAGGTGGTCCCTAAAAAATGGTTTTGCAAATTTTGTTGTAAAAATGAGAAATCACTGGTCAACTTTTAACCCTTATAACTTCTTAACACAAAAATTATGTTTCAAAAATTGTGCTGATTTAAAGTAGACATGTGGTAAATGTTATTTATTAACTATTTTGCGCGATATGACTCTCTGATTTAAGGATATAAAATTTAAAAGTTTGAAAATTGCAAAATTTTCACAATATTTGCCAAATTTCATTTTTTTCACAAGTAAATGCAAGCCATATCAAATACATTTTACCACCATCATGAAGTACAATAGGCACGAGAAAACAATCTCAGAATCAGTGGGATCCATTGAAGCGTTCCAAAGTTATGACCTGATAAAGTGATAGTGGTCAGAATTGTAAAAATAGGCCCGGTTAGGAAGGTGAAAACAGGCTTCAGGGCGAAGGGATTAAGGAAGTTGCATCATAATTTTTTGGTGGGCATTAAACTTTTTCAGCATGCACAAGAGAACAAAAACAGCAAAAATGCTGCAAAATCTGCTTTTTGTAAGCAGCTTGTTTACTGCCAAGAAAAAATAAATACCTGGGAGTAGGATTGGTTTGACGTTTCCTTGTGAAGGCCTCTTTATTGTGTGGACCAGGTGGTCACATAAGATTTGATGAATGGTGCGCAGTGATCCCTTCTGTACTATAAGTGAAATTAGGCATCACATAACAAGGCTAGTGTCTAGACCAGTGATGGCGACCGAGTGCCCAAACTGAAATCCAAAACCCCCTTTATTTTTCGCTAAGTGCCCTGAATACTGAGGTTTTAGATTAGAAAGACAATTCGCACATTATAGAGTCTATATCAAAGAGCTTGTAAGCGATGCACTCCAAGCCTAAGATACTAACCATCATTTGTAGTGAAGGTCTGTTCACGAGAATGGAGAGGATTTTTAATCAAAAGTAAAATTGCAAAGTTGTTTGTTTTTAAAAACTTCTTTGCAATTGTAACCCTTTATCATGATGAGAACAAACCCTTTAACCCCTTTACCCCCAAGGGTGGTTTGCACGTTAATGACCGGGCCAATTTTTACAATTCTGACCACTGTCCCTTTATGAGGTTATAACTCTGGAACGCTTCAACGGATCCCAGTGATTCTGACATTGTTTTCTGGTGACATATTGTACTTCATGATAGTGGTAAAAATTCTTTAATAGTACCTGCGTTTATTTGTGAAAAAAACGGAAATTTGGCAAAAATTATGAAAATTTTGCAATTTTCCAAATTTGAATTTTTATGCAATTAAATCACAGAGATATGTCACACAAAATACTTGACAAGTAACATTTCTCACATGTCTACTTTACATCAGCACAATTTTGGAACCAAAATTTTTTTTTGTTAGGGAGTTATAAGGGTTAAAAGTTGACCAGCAATTTCTCATTTTTACAACACCATTTTTTTTTTAGGGACCACATCTCATTTGAAGTCATTTTGAGGGGTCTATATGATAGAAAATACCCAAGTGTGACACCATTCTAAAAACTGCACCCCTCATGGTGCTCAAAACCATATTCAAGAAGTTTATTAACCCTTCTGGTGCTTCACAGGAATTTTTGGAATGTTTAAATAAAAATGAACATTTAACTTTTTTTCACAAAAAAATTTACTTCAGCTCCAATTTGTTTTATTTTACCAAGGGTAACAGGAGAAAATGGACCCCAAAAGTTGTTGAACAATTTGTCCTGAGTACACCGATACCCCATATGTGGGGGTAAACCACTGTTTGGGCGCGTGACAGAGCTCGGAAGCGAAAGAGCGCCATTTGACTTTTCAATGCAAAATTGACTGGAATCGAGATGGGACACCATGTTGCGTTTGGAGAGCCCCTGATGTGCCTAAACATCGAAACCCCCCACAAGTGACACCATTTTGGAAAGTAGACCCCCTAAGGAACTTATCTAGAGGTGTGGTGAGCACTTTGACCCACCAAGTGCTTCACAGAAGTTTATAATGCAGAACTGTAAAAATAAAAATATCATATTTTTTCACAAAAATTATCTTTTCGCCCCCAATTTTTAATTTTCCCATGGGTATGAGAAGAAATTGGACCCCAAAAGTTGTTGTACAATTTGTTCTGAGTACGCTGATACCCCATATGTGGGGGTAAACCACTGTTTGGGCACATGGGAGAGCTCGGAAGGGAAGGAGCGCCGTTTGACTTTTCAATGCAAAATTGACAGGAATTGAGATGGGACGCCATGTTGCGTTTAGAGAGCCACTGATGTGCCTAAACATTGAAACCCCCCACAAGTGACACCATTTTGGAAAGTAGACCCCCTAAGGAACTTATCTAGATGTGTTTTGAGTGCTTTGACCCACCAAGGGCTTCACAGAAGTTTATAATGCAGAGCCGTAAAAATAAAACAAAAATTTTTTCCCACAAAAATTATTTTTTTAGCCCCCAGTTTTGTATTTTCCCGAGGGTAACAGGAGAAATTGGACCCCAAAATTTGTTGCCCAATTTGTCCTTAGTGCGATTATACACAATATGTGGGGGGAACCACTGTTTGGGCGCATGGGAGGGCTTGGAAGGGAAGGAGCGCCATTTGGAATGCAGACTTAGATGGAATGGTCTGCAGGTTTCACATTGCATTTGCAGAGCCCCTAATGTACCTAAACAGTAGAAACCCCCCACAAGTGACACCATTTTGGAAAGTAGACCCCCTAAGGAACTTATCTAGATGTGTGGTGAGCGCTTTGACCCACCAAGGGCTTTACAGAAGTTTATAATGCAGAGCCGTAAAAATAAAACAAAAATTTTTTCCCACAAAAATTATTTTTTAGCCCCTAGTTTTGTATTTTCCCGAGGGTAACAGGAGAAATTGGACCCCAAAATTTGTGGTCCAATTTGTCCTGAGTGCGCTGATACCCCATAAGTGGGGGAACCACTGTTTGGGCGCATGGGAGGGCTCGGAAGGGAAGGAGCTCCATTTGGAATGCAGACTTAGATGGAATGGTCTGCAGGTGTCACATTGCGTTTGCAGAGCCCCTAATGTACCTAAACAGTAGAAACCCCCCACAAGTGACACCATTTTGGAAACTAGACCCCCTAAGGAACTCATCTAGATGTGTTAGAGCTTTGAACTCCCACTTGTTTCACTACAGTTTGTAACGCAGAGCCGTGAAAAAAAAAAAATTCCCCCCAAAATTATTTTTTAGCCCCCAGTTTTGTATTTTCCCGAGGGTAAGAGGAGAAATTAGACCCCAAAAGTTGTAGTCCAATTTGTCCTGAGTACGCTGATACCCCATATGTTGGGGTAAACCCCTGTTTGGGCACACGGGAGAGCTCGGAAGGGAAGGAGCACTGTTTTACTTTTTCAACGCAGAATTGGCTGGAATTGAGATCGGACACCATGTCTTGTTTGGAGAGCCCCTGATGTGCCTAAACAGTGGAAACCCCCAATTATAACTGAAACCCTAATCCAAACACACCCCTAACCCTAATTCCAACGGTAACCCTAACCACACCTCTAACCCTGACACACCCCTAACCCTAATCCCAAACCTATTCCCAACTGTAAATATAATCTAAACCTTAACTTTAGCCCCAACCTTAACTGTAGCCCCAACCCTAACCCTAGCCCTAACCCTAGCCCTAACCCTAATCATAACCCTAGCCCTAACCCCAACCCTAACCCTAGCCCTAACCCTAGCCCTAATGGGAAAATGGAAATAAATACATTTTTTTAATTTTTCCCTAACTAAGGGGGTGATGAAGGGGGGTTTGATTTACTTTTATAATGAGTTTTTTAGCGGATTTTTATGATTAGCAGCCGTCACACACTGAAAGACGCTTTTTATTGCAAAAAATATTTTTTGCGTTACCACATTTTGAGAGCTATAATTTTTCCATATTTTCGTCCAGAGTCATGTGAGGTCTTGTTTTTTGCGGGATGAGTTGACGTTTTTATTGGTAACATTTTCGGGCACGTGACGTTTTTTGATCGCTTTTTATTCCGATTTTTGTGAGGAAGAATGACTAAAAACCAGCTATTCATGAATTTCTTTTGGGGGAGGCGTTTATACCGTTCCGCGTTTGGTAAAATTGATAAAGCAGTTTTATTCTTCGGGTCAGTACGATTACAGCGACACCTCATTTATATCATTTTTTTATGTTTTGGCGCTTTTATACGATAAAAACTATTTTACAGAAAAAATAATTATTTTAGCATTGCTTTATTCTCAGGACTATAACTTTTTTACTTTTTTGCTGATGATGCTGTATGGCGGCTCGTTTTTTGCGGGACCAGATGACGTTTTCAGCG